>NC_041383.1:420695883-420704550 GCF_002162155.2 Triticum dicoccoides | reverse complement strand
TAAACAGTGAGCGGTTGCGTTGCCTCTGGATGAACAGGAACCTGTGGTGTGGAGGGCTGGATGAACAGTAGATGATGGAGGGGTGGCCGTGGAGGGGTGGTTGAATAGGACCCCGTGGTGTGGAGGGCTGGATGAACAGTAGATGGTGGAGGGCTGGATGAACAGTAGACGATGGAGGGGTGGTTGAACAGTAGCCGATGGAGTAGCGCGCGGTGGAGGCTGGATGAACAGGAGCCCGTGGAGGCTGGAGGAGGTCGACGGTAGCTCGTGGAGGCTGGAGGAGGTCGACGGTGGAGATGAACGGTATCCTGTGGAGTCCCGTTTTGCGGTACGTCACACCCCTCCCGATGAACAGGACCCCCGTTTCGACCGTAGCGCTCCAACACAAGTCCGTTTCGTCCATTTTGTGGTACGCCACACACCTCCAAATCAACAGGACCCCCATTTCGACCGTAGGAGGTCTGTTTCGTCCGTTTTGCGGTACGCCACACCCCTCCCGATCAAAAGGACCCCCGTTTCGACCGTAGGAGGTCCGTTTCGTCCGTTTTGCGCTACGCCACACCCCTCTCAATCAACATGACCCTCGTTTCGACCGTAGGAGGTCCGTTTCCTCCGTTTTGCGGTATGCCACACCCCTCCTGATCAACAGAACCCCGTTCCGAACATAGGAGGTCCGTTTCCTCCATTGTGCGGTACGCCAGGCCTCGTTTCCATCGCCTGTTCTGTCCAAACCGGTTGGCTCCCATGCGTTTCGTTGCCTCCCGGTGAACACGACGCATTCTGTTGCCTCCCCATGAACACGACGCATTCCGTTGCCTCCCCATGAACATTGATCAGTTATAAGTGTAGCGGGGTTTTTACGCCCAAACTACGAGTGTCGTGTTCTCCTCAGGGACTAGGCGACAGCAACTATACTAACCGAATTTAGATGATGAATGCAAAAAGAGTAAAATTAAACTAAACAGGGTTGTCGCCAAAGAAAATGCAGATAAGCAAAGGTAGATTCAGATTTTACTCAATTTATATTTTTTTGTGTTTTTATTTTAGTTGAAAAATAAAATGCTAACACAAGCATACATCAACGGCTAGGGAATTGAAAAGACATGGACATATATATAACTATTTTACATTTAACAGAGGGAAGAAACAAGTATGTAGGACAAAACATAAAGTGCATCACATCAAAGACACGCACAAACGTGTGTGTGTGTGTGTATATATATATCACACGTACTGCTAACACAAATACTACACAATGTAACAAGGTTCTTAAGCAAGAAATGGACAGGGGATATATATAGCTAATTATCAAGCATACAAACTGAGTGACACATGCCACGGTTCAGCTCACAGATCACCATGTAACACTACAAACACAAGTCTGAAACTGAACACATACACTCTAGAAAACAAGTACGAAACTGAGCAAACAACAGGTTTTAAGTACTCTACGAATCTGAACCTTACAAAGTCTTAAACATCTCGCAATACTACAGAAATTTAGAGAGAGAGAGAGAGAGAGATAAGGCAGCAGCAGCAGGCAAGGAGGAAGAAGCGAGGCAGGGGGAGGAGCAGCAGCAGGCAAGGAGGAAGAAGCAGCAGGGGGCGTTGGGAGGAAGAGGAGAGGTTCAGAGAAGAGGGCAGAGCAGCAGCGAGGTAGGGAGAAGAAAGAGCAGCAGGCTGGGGTTCAGAAAAGATTAGGAGCAGCAACTAGAGGCAAGGGAAGAAGAGAGCAGCGACAGGAGAAGAAGAAAACAACAGCGTGATGAGGGAATGAGCAGCAGCGTGAGAGATCAGCAAGGGGGCGCAGTAGAAGAAGAGCAGCAGCAAGGTTTGGGCAAGAAGAACAGAGGCGTGGGGAGGTTAGAAAGAGAGCAGCAGCAGAATTTGGGGGAAGAAGAAAGGTGGAGGAGCAGCAGCAGTTCAGATTTGGGGAGGAGAATCGCGCGGGGCATCAGACGCCTGCGGCCATCTGTCTGGTGGGTTGCGTGAGGTGTGGGGAGGCGCTGTGGTGCTGGTGGCTGGAGATGGTGGCGCTGGTGACGGCGGTGTGGATGGATGATGGTGGATTCGGGGAAGGAGAAGAAGATGGTGGCGCTGGTGGATGGATGGGAGGCGAAGGCGCACCACCACGCCGGCCTGGCCGTGGCGGCGGCCGGGGTTGGAGAAGGATGGGTGAGGGAGAGAGAGATATGCTAGGCCCAAAGGGGATCGAGGCTGCGCTAGGGATTTGATCCCCCTCCTCTGATATGCCACTTTTGCTCTTTTGCCCTTCCACTTCTATTCTTTCTTCACAAGATGATCCCTCCAACTTTAGCTTGGCCCCTCTGGTTACTTCTTTTCTTCACGGTCGGGTCCATTCTTCCTCCTCTTCTTCGTTCTCTTAGCCACTTAGTCCGGATCTTGAAGATTTATAGTGCCTTTGCGCACATTTCTGCAAAATAGACCAAAGACTAGTAAATGATACTTTATATGATTTTCATGCAAATATTCAATATTTCACAGCAAGAATTGATGGTCATATCTCAATAAATAATATATTTCTATGCCAAAATTGTATATATGAAATGTGCTTATCAAGTTCCCCCACACTTAAACTTTTGCTTGTCCTCAAGCAAAGGCATATGACAAGAACAAGAATGTGAACAGTGAGCTGAGTAGAGAATACTAAGTGAAGTAGATCTCTAAACAGTGCATGCTTTGGACTTAGCTAGTGAAAATTAATGGTTAGGAGTTCTTCAAAGTGGTAGGATACTAGTAAGCATGACCATTTTAAACTTTTACAATGATAAAAGAGGATCAACAAGTTTAAATGATGACTGCGCCAAATGGTTCCTAAAGAGAGCATGATCCCGAGAACAAAAAGAACTGGAATTAAATCTCTTATTTGCAGAAATATGACTTTGTGGTTGAACCACTTATTGAATTTGAAAGAAACATACATATTATTTTATTAGTCTCACTGAAGGAACATACCACCGATCCCGAGAACATGGTATACACCTGGCTCAACCATTTTTTATTAATTTTTTTGTTTGTCTCCCCCAAGGAACATACCACCAATCCCGAGAACATGATATACACCTGGTTCGACAATTACATTATTATTATTATTAATTACTGCCCAAGCTAACCCGATTTCACATGCCACCGATCCCGGGAACATGACATGCTACTGTAGGTAGCCAGACTTATATATTCATTATTACCTATCTTAAATGAACAACGCATAAGCACAAAAACAGGAATCGTCACTTCTCCATGTCTGGTTCACATGCTACCGATCCAGGGAACATAGCATGCTAATCCATAGTGGTAAGGTGATTGCTCTCAATGGGAACACACTTAGCACAAATTCGGCATCTAAACATGGTGATCTAGGTGTATCAAGGTAAAAGCACAAAATGATCAAGTTTTCTAGTGTACTAGGGATTTGAGCACTCAAAACTAATAACTTCCACAAATTTCAGCAAATCATGCATGGTGTAGATCACTAGTTTACAAGGCATTCAGAAATCAAGTTCACAAATTCACATCAAGCACAATGCCAAAGGTGAATTTCAGCTTGACAACAAGTAATAACTAGCTCAAGCAACCCAACTAGCAATTGAATTCAGCATGTATTTATGATATTCAGAATGGGTCATGAAACATCTCACCGGGCTTTGATCATGTAGCACTCGCTCGATCACCTCACCAGCTGCAGCTCTTCTCCCTTGCTTCCTCATGGATGCTCCAGCTTCACTCTTCCATATGTGTGCCCCATTGCTTCTCCTCATCGCCATGCTCTGACTCCACCAGGATCCCAAGGAATGTCACCTCGAACCTGGTCAGCATGTAGTAAACAGTGGAGTAGCAAAAGCCTGAAATAGGACTCACACAAACAACTACAGGTGATACGGTCGATGCCCTCCAAGTCATCAATGGAATATCCAATTATATAAGCATAACTATAAAGCACATGTTTAGGATGGCAGAAATTAGCATGGTCAATACTCACACGAGGATGACATTTATCATTAAGCTCAAGACTAGCATGAGGAAAGTAGTTGTGATCATCACAAATGAGAGCAATGCCACCAACAGTGTATGTATCATCATATCCAAGTAAATGATTTTTCAAATCAATCTTAAGTGATGGCATCATGTAATGCAAGGTAGAAGCAAATAAATCATAAGGACTCATGTCATCAAGAGGATTGGGTAAACCTGACACATCATGCTCATGTATGATAATAGGCCAATGAATCTCAGGTTCTTCATCTTCATCTACAGCAGCTTCTTGTACTTCTTCAGGAGTACTAGATGATGAGTCTTCAACTTGATCACTTGGGAATTGCAGCTCTTGACCATCTTGTTCCTTGTCTTCTAGTTCATCTTCTTCAATCTGAGGTATCTCTTGCTCAAGGCACTTGCTATCTTGCTCAATGAAATGTGAAGGTGTTGGAACCTCACATGTATCCATGGATATCTCAGCCACACTCAACTCAAGTTGTGAAGAAATAGTGCTGCCAGCGTTGATGTTCTTCTCAATCTTCCTTACTTCTTCCACTAGCTCCTTTCCACTCTTAATCTTCTTCATTTCCTCTAGTATAACCTTCCTAATAGGATCATCCTCGGCACTCCAAGTGAACTCGAGACTCAAAAGTGTGAGCTTGTCTATGTCATCAAACTCATCTTGTGTGGGCACTTGCACATGAGATTGCACAACAGGTGCTGGAGTTGTTGGTTGACCAAATGGAGGACCATTTAACTCCATTGGACACATCTCCTGGTGCTGTGGTATATGAGTAGGAGCTGAATGGAATTGTTGTGGTGCATAGTTATGGCTCTCCTCATTGTACCTAAATCCCTGCATATGATTACTAGAACCAAACTGTGAGATCTCAGGGTTGTTGCTCCTATATGACATATTCGGGATTCCAGGCCACCCATGTGAGTAATTGTTTTGGTATGAGCTATGCTCTTGAGCGAAGCTCATGCCAAAACAATCCGGAGTGTGAGAGTAGCCACGCTGACATTCAGCGGGCAAATGGCCCTGAAATCCACAAATATGGCAAGTAGGAGCAACATAAGGATGGCCTTTAGAATAAGGATAGTAAGAACTAGACCTATCCTCTAAAACTACTTCTCGCTGCCGAGCTAAATCATCTAATCGATGGGAAATCTTACCTATCAGTTCTTGAATACTTTCCGTGTTGTTTGTAGTGTTGCTCGCATAAGCATGATGATCTGAATAGAATACCATTTCCAAGAGGATAATCCAACCTGCAAAAAGGAAAAGAAGACAAAAAGATACTAACTAGAACAGGGATTAGTGGGTAGAGATATATCACAAATATATGGCACAAGATGAAAACAAGAAAAACCTAGTCTATAGCCTAGCACAATCGCTCAACGCTAGTCCCCGGCAACAGCGCCAAAATGATCAGTTGTAAGTGTAGCGGGGTTTTTACGCCCAAACTACGAGTGTCGTGCTCTCCTCAGGGACTAGGCGACGACAACTATACTAACAGAATTTAGATGATGAATGCAAAAAAAGTTAAATTAAACTAAACAGGGTTGTCGCCAAAGAAAATGCAGATAAGCAAAGGTAGATTCAGATTTTACTCAATGTATATTTTTTTGTGTTTTTATTTTAGTTGAAAATTAAAATGCTAACACAAGCATACATCAACGGCTAGGGAATTGAAAAGACATGGACATATATATATATATAAGTATTTTACATTTAACAGAGGGAAGAAACAAGTATGTAGGACAAAACATAAAATGCATCACATCAAAGACACGCACAAATGTGTGTGTGTGTATATATATATAGGGTGGGTCTATTATGATAACACCCTTAAGAGTCTTATTCTGCACACCATTTTCTTATTCTGCTAACACCCCTACCCAGTAGCCACCCCAACACGCGCTAACCTAACGAATAGAAAAATCCACCGGCTGCCCACCACTCCCCTCTCGAACCCCACTCCTCCACAAACTTCCCTCCCCGATACCCCACCCGACCACCACCTGCCTCCTTCTCCCACCGGCCGGCGCCGCCCCGCCTCCTTCTCCCACCAGCCGGCCCCACCCCGCCTCGTCCTCCCACCAGCCGGCCCCGCCTGCTCCCCCCTGCCACCTACCGCCGCCGAGCCGCCGTCCACCCTGCCAATCAGGCACCGTCCTGCGGCCTCGCGGATCTGACCATATCCGGATCCGGCCGCCGTGCCCCTATCCCTGCTGACCGACACCTGATGCGGCCACCGCGCCCCTCTCCCTGCCGACCAGCACCTGATCCGGCCGCGCCCCTCTCCTTCTTCCTTCCCGGCCGGGGCGCTGCTCTCCACGCCGCCGTGCTGAACGGCCAGAGCAACACCAGAGGTGAGCCACCACCCGGCGCGGCCCGCCCTCCACCCCGGCCACCATCCGTCGCGGCCCTCCCTCCACCCCGGCCACCACCTGGCCACCGCCCGTCCATGCGGTTTGCGGCCGCATCTGTGTAGTGCGGCGCACACGTGTGTGCAGTCCGCGGCTCTTGGGCGGTTGCTCACAAGTCGGAGCTCCCCAACGGCCGGCGGCAGCGACTTTCAACCTCCGCCCACTGTTGCTTGGCGTTCCAGGGCGATGAATGTGGGCGGATGGATTTAGTTCTTTTGATTTGTAGCACTGCTACTCCCTATTCTTCTTCTTCCCATATTCTCTGAAATATTTTTTGGTTGTTGTTCATGTTTAGCATGGAGGATCAGCTCAGGTTCACCACTGCAGTGCATGGCGTGCATCCCCCGTGGTTCAGCTCGTGGGTGTGTACTCCAGCGATGCAATTTGTGGGTTCTCAACTGACAGCAGTGCGATTTGCTTTACAGGGCATGGCATAATTGATAGACGGGGGATTATGGTTGTTGTTGATGCAGTATAAAACGCCTCTTCATGTAGTTCTTTGGCTCCGGGGCAAGCAGTGGAGAGGACACGGGCATGCAGCTCCCCATCCCCCATACTTGTCCACTGAACCTATAGAAGCCCATCTTGCTGCAGTGTATATGAGCATATTGCCTGCAAGTGTTGCTCTTGATTCCCATATTGCAAAACAATGGGGTTCACTCTGTTTTGTTTTGTCCAGTGAAAAAGAACACTTTGCTTATGCAGCACACTTGTTTTGTGGCCGGTGGCATTCTGTATATGATCAGCTCCCCGTATATTATTAAAGGAAAATAGTGCAGTTCAATGTAACAAACGTTTGTGGCTCACTCTGTAGAAAAACATTGATGCAGTACACTTTGTTGTTGTAAAAAGAAAAAAATATATTTTATGCAGTGCACTTTGATTCCTTGTGCAGAAAAAAATACTGAAAATATTGATGTAGTCCGCTTGCCTTGTCTCAGTGTTACATATTCAAAAAAATATGTTAGAAAAACCGGCAAAAGAAGTAATGCGGTTCACTTTCGATATTGTTGCGGTTCACGTGCCCTCGTCTCTGCGGTCTACTTGTCCATAGAAAAAGTTAAAAAAATACAGAAGAAACCATGTACTTCGCTTGCCCATCCGATGCACTGCGGTTTTCATTCAGAAGCAGCGCGGTCGGTCGTATGATGTTGTTCATCCCGTAAGTGCAAAAAAATTGTTAGGAAAGCGAAAAAAAGTAATGCGGTTCACTTTTTGGTACTGTTGTGGTTCATTTACACCCGATGTGAAGTGCACTCTACTTTCTTGTTCTTGAAAAAAAATCATGTTTGAATAAAAGAAACCATGCAGTTCTCTTACCCATGTGATACAGTGCGGTTTTTTGTCTGTTGCAGTGCGGTTTTCGGTCGGATGAAGTACCCACGTCGATTTGGGTGTCGCGAAAAACAGTGTCCGCATTTCGGTAAATTCGAAATTCCTCTTAAACATTAAAGAATTATAGAGAGTGTTCTACATGAAAGAGTTGTGTATCATCGATATCTTTCCAACGGCGTATGATTTGAATTATTCCGACCAGCCGTTCGTAAAAATTTCACGAAAAAACAGCCGCTGCCTCCCGAAGTCAGCCGCACGATTTTCAAAATTAACTTAAAACCGTAAGGAATCTCAAAACCATTTCAACATATGAAAGTTGCTCCTTGTCTGTAGCTTTCCAACGGCGTATCATACGTCTCGTTTAGACAAACGGTTAGAAAACTGGAGCAAAAACAGTACCGAACATTTCAAAAACAGATTTCCGCGATTTAGTAAATTTGAAACTGCTCTTAAACCGTAAGGAATTAGAGAAGCATTTATATATGAAAAAGATGTGCCTCGACGATATCTATACAACGGCATATCGTTTGCTTCATTCCGACGAGTGGTTTAGAAGAAATCGGCAAAAAACGCTCGCTGCCACTCGTCATGGGACGCGCCAATTTCAAAACTGCTCTTAAACCGTGTGGAATCTCGAAAAGTGTTCAACATGTCGAAGTTGCGCCTAATCCATAGCTTTTCAACGGTATATTACACGCCTCATTACGGTAAATGGTTAAAAAAGTAGAGCGAAAACAGTACCGAAAGAATAACGCGCGCAGTTTTTTCCGACGAGAAGTTCACTCGTGTGAGTACTGCAGCACACTTGGTTCAAAGAATGACGTGCACTTGCGTTGAGCGTGCAGTGCAGAAGTGGTGTGCAGAATAGTTATTGTGCTAATATTAGCAGAATAGACCGTCATA
>NC_041383.1:420651258-420695753 GCF_002162155.2 Triticum dicoccoides | reverse complement strand
TAACACAAATACTACACAATGTAACAAGGTTCTTAAGCAAGAAATGGACTGGGGATATATATAGCTAATTATCAAGCATACAAACTGAGTGACACATGCCACGGTTAAGCTCACAGATCACCATGTAACACTACAAACACAAGTCTGAAACTGAACACATACATTCTAGAAAACAAGTACGAAACTGAGCAAACAACAGGTTTTAAGTACTCTACGAATCTGAACCTTACAAAGTCTTAAACATCTCGCAATACTACAGAAATTTAGAGAGAGAGAGAGAGAGATAAGGCAGGAGCAGCAGGCAAGGAGGAAGAAGCGAGGCAGGGGGAGGAGCAGCAGCAGGCAATGAGGAAGAAGCAGCAGGGGGCGTTGGGAGGAAGAGGAGAGGTTCAGAGAAGAGGGCAGAGCAGCAGCGAGGTAGGGAGAAGAAAGAGCAGCAGGCTGGGGTTCAGAAAAGATTAGGAGCAGCAACTAGAGGCAAGGGAAGAAGAGAGCAGCGACAGGAGAAGAAGAAAACAACAGCGTGATGAGGGAATGAGCAGCAGCGTGAGAGATCAGCAAGGGGGCGCAGTAGAAGAAGAGCAGCAACAAGGTTTGGGCAAGAAGAACAGAGGCGTGGGGAGGTTAGAAAGAGAGCAGCAGCAGAATTTGGGGGAAGAAGAAAGGTGGAGGAGCAGCAGCAGTTCAGATTTGGGGAGGAGAATCGCGTGGGGCATCAGACGCCTCCGGCCATCTGTCTGGTGGATTGCGTGAGGTGTGGGGAGGCGCTGTGGTGCTGGTGGCTGGAGATGTTGGCGCTGGTGACGGCGGTGTGGATGGATGATGGTGGATTCGGGGAAGGAGAAGAAGATGGTGGCGCTGGTGGATGGATGGGAGGCGAAGGCGCACCACCACGCCGGCCTGGCTGTGGCAGCGGCCGGAGTTGGAGAAGGATGGGAGAGGGAGAGAGAGATATGCCGGGCCCGAAGGGGATCGAGGCTGCGCTAGGGATTTGATCCCCCTCCTCTGATCTGCCACTTTTGCTCTTTTGCCCTTCCACTTCTATTCTTTCTTCACAAGATGATCCCTCCAACTTTAGCTTGGCCCCTCTAGTTACTTCTTTTCTTCACGGTCGGGTCCATTCTTCCTCCTCTTCTTCGTTCTCTTAGCCACTTAGTCCGGATCTTGAAGATTTATAGTGCCTTTGCGCATATTTCTGCAAAATAGACCAAAGACTAGTAAATGATACTTTATATGATTTTCATGCAAATATTCAATATTTCACAGCAAGAATTGATGGTCATATCTCAATAAATAATGTATTTCTATGCCAAAATTGTATATATGAAATGTGCTTATCAAACATGACGCATTTCGTTGCCACCCCATGAACACGAGCCCTCGCCGTACGTATGCACGACTAGGCATTCGAGACCCCGCCCGTATGTACACATACGTGGCCGTATTTTCTTTCTTGCACCCTGGCCGTTGTACGTACGTGTACAGGCTACGTGCGCGCCTCTACTACGACACGTACGCGCCTCTACTACGACACATGCGCGCCTCTACATCGACCAGTATATATGTACGTACATGTTCGCGACCAGAATGACAACGCTACGTACGCTTCGACCAGGTGGGTCCCGACTGTCAGGCAGTTCCTTGCGTGCGAAAATGTAGCTGGTGGGTCCCAGCAGTCAGAGGGGCGAATCATTTTTTTGTCCGGACGCACTTCCTTTGCATGCGAAGATGTAGCTGGTGGGTCCTAGCAGTCAGGGGGGCGAATCGTTTTTTTCCCGGACGCACTTCCTTGTGTGCGAAGATGTAGCTGGTGGGTCCCAGTAGTCAGGGGGGCGAATCGTTTTTTACCCGGACGCACTTCCTTGCGTGCGAAGATGTAGCTGGTGGGTCCCAGCAGTTAGGGGGAAACTTTTTTTCACGAAATACGGTGGCCCGTCCGGTGGGTCCCCGCTGTCAGGTGGAGGAATCATTATTTTCCGCGTAATAAGGAGGCACTTCCTTGCTACGGCTGTGGACCCAATTGTCAGCCTCTCCACGTACAGCCCACGTCTGATGGAAGTCGTTCCTTGACCATGTTGACCACGCTGCGCCGAGAGCACCACGGCGATGGAAGACGGTGAGGCCTAGGAAGGGGACGACTCGGAGCCGGGGAAGACGCAGCAGTGGATGCCCACGCGAAGAGGAGTACGAGGGTTCACTGATTCGGCTGCAGTGTGAGGCTGCTGTTGCCGCAGAATAACAGGGGGTGTGGGTGAGTAGAGGGATGGCCTGGCCAGCGGTGGGAGTAGTAGGGGGCGTTTAGGCTCCGCGGCATCACAGCCGGCCACGGGAGGCAGGAGCATGCGGCACGACCGGCGCTGGTTTGGGCGGCTGGAGCAAGAAGACCAGTGGTTGAAGAAGCACTAAAACCGTTGGATGAACATCGTACGGTAACAGGAGCTAGAATCGTTCATATTGACTAAGTTGACAAAGCCCTCCGTCCCCGTCAACTTGGTAGGCCCACAAGTCAGCCTCCCAGTATGCTAGGTTCCAGCTGGCAGGGGGATTATTCATTTTTTATGCGTAATAAGGAGGCACTTCCTTACGTGCGAAGATAGTTGGTGGGTCCGACAAGTCAGCGGGGGGCACGTTTTTTTCGTGAAATACAGAGGCCCTTCTGGTGGGTCCCAGATGTCAGGTGGAGGAATCATTATTTTGCGCGTAATAAGGAGGCATTTCCTTGTGTGCGGCCGTGGACCCGGCTGTCAGCCTCTCCATGCACAGTCTATTTCCGATGGTGTCGTTCGTTGACCACGTTGACCGCGTCGCGCCGAGCGCATCCAAGGTGGTGGATGACGGCGAGGCCCCGGACAGCAACGAGCTGGAGATGGGAAGACGCGGGAGTAGAGTCGCAGACGGAGAGGTGTACGAGGGTTAACTGGTTCTAGTGCGGTGTGGTTCGGCAGTTGGGGGGAAGAACAGGAGGTGTGGAGGGGTGGAGGGATGGCCTGGCCAACGATGGAGTAGCGCTTCATAGCGAAGCGTGCTAAGCAGAGCTGCTAGCAGCAGGAGGCGGGAGGTGGTCCCGGCGGCGCTGGAGGAAGAGGACGAGAGATTGAAGATGGATGCCGGCCGTTGGATGTAAATCCAACGGCTAACATGTCAGAATCATTTGTTGACTAAATTGACAACGACTTGCGTTGGCTTCGACATATTGTCCCACATTTCAGCCTCCAAAAATGTGGCACGTATTCAACCCATTTTTTCAGAATTTACAGTCTTTTTTTGCGTGGTAGAATTTACAGTCAATTTGATCTTTTTGTTGAATTACAGCCATTAGCTGGGCTGGGTGAACAATTAATGTAGCTTTCATGCGGCCCATTTATTTTATTTCCTAAAAAATTACAGACCATTTGCACTTTATCTAGATACACGATTTTGCTGGGCTGATTCTAATTATAATATTGGGTTGGGCCAGCAATGTTATCAAAAAATAAAAAAGGGCTGAGCATTTTGTTATAAATATATTTAAATAATAAGTGATATTATTACATTCGTCCTTAAATCTTACCAAGCTTTTGTACACAATCACTAGGATTTTCATGCCAAAACAATCCAGGATTTTATTTGTTAAGAAATTATTTTTATAAGTTAGTAAGATGTGGGATATTTATTTCTTACATATGTAAGTATCTGTTAAATATATGATGACAATAAAAATAATATATAATAACATATAAAATAATTTAAATATATATAATATAGTTAGAAGGGAAACATAAGTTTTACCTGGTGTTCCTATTCTTATATAGAAAAACAGAACAGACCTCTGCGTTTTCTTCAAAAAAATACATAAATTGGGCTGCCAAAAATAAAACCTCGGATGGGAGGTCCATAGGCCGGTCGATACATGACGGCCCTAAGAAAATACAAACAGGCCCTCCCATCCGAGGTCATGGGTTGTGCATGTTAAAAATGAAAGCCTAGACGGGGCAGCCCAAAACCACGTCCAACACTTGCCAAAACTTCGTCCCTCATTTTCTCTGTGTTTCGCACACTCAACATTATGTGGGCATTTTGACTGTGCACCATATGAAGATGTGCTATGCATGAATGTTGATCAGCATGATGTTAACTGGCTGATAGTTCCATTTCCGACCATGAATAAAACTTCCAACATGATGTTAACCCTGTTTGAAAAGGCCGTGTTAATATAAATGCTCTGCCTCTGAAAGTTGCAGTTTCTTATCTGAAACTAAACTTGCAGTTTCTTATCTGAAACTGAAACTTGCAGTTCTTCTCGTCTGCATTTTTATACTCCTGTGAAACTACATTTTTTAAGTGCTAAAAATAGATCTCTAGAATTCATAAAATTCTTCATATGCTCAATACTGCAAATCTGAAATTCAAAAGACATTCATATCTGAAAGTACTCTCAAAATACACAACACAAAACACAATTCACAACCTGCAAATACTGACAACCCTAAGCTCCTCCTGACAATTCACAACCTGCCCGACTATTGGGCTGGGGGGGGGCAACCCCCTCCTATTCCTCGGCGACAGATAGCCGCCCCGTGAGACGATGTGAACGGCGAGGGAGACGATGGCGGGGAAGCATCGTCGGGCCAACTGCTTTTCTCCTCTTGCAGTTGGGTTCGGTCGACGAAGACTCCACCGGCTCGCTCTGGCAGGACACCCTCACAAACGACACCCTGTAGATGCTCGATCCTTCAATCTCTGGTGGATGCTCCATCTGGGATCGATACTCCCACCACCGCTCCCTCACGATTGGATTCGGTGAATATGTTTGCTCCATGGCCCAGAGGAGCAGCTCTATGTACTCCGGCGCGACTCCCTCCGGGAGTATCACCGTCTTTTCGCTCTGTTGCAGATATTTGGCCATGGATGTCGCCGTCGCCGCTAGTTGGTCCTTGTTGTCAAACCAAGACTGTATCTCCAACATCCTAGCTAGCTTCACAGGGTCGCCGTTTGCGATCCTCACGTATCGGTTGTACTCCTCCATCGATCTATTTCTCCACAGCACCTTCACTCACCAGCGGTGGTTTTTGAATGGAAGAGGAGAAGAGCGGCGCTGGTTTTGGATTAGAACGGGAGAGGAGCGATGCTGGTTTTGGACTGGAACAGGAGAGGAGGGGCGGTGGTTTTGAAATGGAAGAGGAGAGGAGCGGCGCTGGATTTAGATTGGAACAGGAGAGGAGCGGCGGTGGTTTAAGAGGAGAAGAGCGGAAGAGCAGCGCTGGTCTTGGAAGTATTTTTTTGTTGTTTTGCATATTTTGGGTCAAAGTTTGACCACGTACTGTATGTGATAAGCAAAATGTGAATGCATGTCACCAAAAATTGTATCATTTGGTTCGTATCTGAATGTACTTTCAAATTGTATTATTTTTGCAACGTATAACATATATTTTATGTGCGAAAATCATGGTCAATTATGACCCAGAATAAAAGGGAGACTAGTTAATGTGGGGTCGCTTTCTTAATTGAAGGGTAAATTGATTTTGATTTTGATCCAGTCACAGCGCGCCGGCCCTCTCGCCCAATCCGAAATCGCTGCCGCACGCTCCTGTCCCTCTTCTACATTGCAAAGCCACCTCCTCTCCTCTCCATCATCTCCATTCCAAAACCACCGTCTCGCCTCTCCCTCTTCTGATCTTCTCCATTGCAAAACCACCTCCTCTCCTCTCAATCATCTCCATTCCAAAACCACCTCCTCTCCTCTCCATCATCTCCATTCCAAAACCACCGTCTCGTGTCTCCCTCTTCTGATCTTCTCTCCATTGCAAAACCACCTCCTCTCCTCTCCATCATCTCCATTCCAAAACCACCTCCTCTCCTCTCCCTATTCTCTATTGCAAGACCACCGTCTCTCCTCCCATCTTCCAAAGCTAGCACCGGACCACTCAGAACAACATCTATGGAGAGGATGCAGCAGCGAATCAGGAAGATCACCGGCGGCGACTAGGCAAAGTTAGCCAGGTTGAAGGAGATCCTTAGTTGGTTTGACAATGAGTGGGAGATTTCGAGGACGGTGCAGGCCATGTGGCAATGTATGCGAAAGAGCGAGACGGCGGCGATGAGGGCGGCGATGTACATGTACTCCTCGGCGTCAGTCACGTCGTAGTCCTCCGAGTTCATCGAGTATCTCCTATGGGCGATGGAGCAGACAGATTCGCCCGAGGCGACAGTCAGGCGGAGGTGGTGGATGTACAGGTCGAAGGTCGAGCACCCAGAGGATAATGAATCGATCGAGTATGGTGTGCCGTTCGTGAGGGTGCAGAGCCAGCCAGAGCCACATGAGTATTCATTCTCCCACCGCAAGAGGAGGCCGGATGGCGCGATGTCGCTTCCCCGACGTTCTCCACGGTTCCCTCGACGCTCGCCTCGTTTCAACGGCGGCAATAGGGTTTAAGGCAAGCTTCGTACTAACCTAATCTTCCACCTGCTCATGCTTACAATCAGTGTGACAGCTAATGACAATCATGCTTACAATCAGTCTCTGAGTACTACGCCAATCACCCTATAATAGCTCTGGACCTTTGGGTCAAAGTTGTGACACAGTTTACAAATAAAGAAAAATAGATTGGTGCTTCTTTCAGAAAAGAGTACTCCCTAGAAAACTACCAATATAAGCTACTAGTATTTGGTTAGAGGATTTGCCGCCGAGAAAGATCCATCCACAAAGAGCGCCACACATCCCACTGGTTGTGGTGGATGCCAGTGCGTGCATGCAGCATGGTTGGTGTCGGTAATTTTTACTTGGCACACCTCGCACTCTGCATATATGCCGATTCCATACGTACATTTGTGCAGTTCCACCAAAATGCAGCTGAATAACCCTGTTTGCACAGATAATGAAAAAGCATGATTACATTATAGTGGCACTAGTTGATGAAACACACAAAATAAATAGAAGAAAATATTGCGATAGTATCATAGTATGCCATGCTGCGAGGGTGAGATGGGCCCTGCGACGCCTCATACGGTACGCCTCATACTGGACATCGTCCCAAGTCTCCCAGATACACCTTCTGCTAGTGATGAACATCGGTGTACAACAGTAGTACAAGGAGGCACCTTGAGACATTCAAATCTCTATTTTTGTACATATCAACTAAAATTAAGCACCCCAGTTTGCAGAAACGCTTAAACATTAACAATGCGACTAGTTGATGAAACATACTTTAACAAAGAGAAGCACTTTCTTTATCTACATTGGAAATGAAATGATAGAGATGGCACTCGCTCTATTTTAACTATATTATTACTTCATTTTATCAGTGACACTAGGGTCGAGCAGGTGGCAAACGAGGTGTACCGTGCGTCGCAAGGATGGAGGCCGGGGGTGCTTAGACTAGGATGCTGAAGCTGGCTCTTTCAGTCACCAACATGGATGGTTCAATTCATGGGACCTTTTGGTGCAGTTCACCTAAAATGAAGCAATGTCCCATGAGCTAGGAGCTTCTTCTTCATTTTTTTAAGAAAAAGGCTCCAACCCCGGTTCCATTTCCATCAGAAAACGAAACCCATAGAGCTTCTTCTTCATTAGTTGCAATAAAATTGAGCAACATCAAGGTTGGGTGTGAAGCTCCTGGAATGCTCAACTATAATTTGTATATCATTTGTGCAGTTCAACTAAGATCGAGCATGAAATGTATATCTCTGTTTGCACAAAAAAGGTGGAAAGGAGGGTGACTAACAAGTGATGAAACATGCATCAAATGAAAAGAAGCATGTTCCTTATCTGAATGGCAATCCTACAAGGACAATAGCAATTTCTAAAGCAGTGGCATTGCTAGATATTAGTGTGGGCATTAGGATTAACTATGACAACCATTATGTCACATCCCTAGTCTGGTATGACCTAGACTAGCTAGCCATTTGAGCATCATATTTAAATTTCATTTAAATTTGAAATGAGGATTGGTGGAACCCTCAGAATCATTTTTGAAAATGACCCAAATAAAAATTTCTCCAAAAGGGTCCAAGAAAATGCTCATGTTGCTCTCTGAAAATATTGGACAGAGATAAAAATCAAAACAATATTTTTAGGAGCTCATGGATAATTATTTTGGCCATTTGGATTAATTCGATAATTATTTGCTTTGGATATATATTATTATATATTTGAAATATATGTCCAAAAATTGTGCCTTTTGTTGAGGAGCTCTGGAATAATACCATTAGCCCCTACAAAAATTGGCATAAGCAAATAAAATGGTTTAGTATTTTTATTAAACCAAACAAATGTCAGAAAAAAAATAGAAAACAGAAATAAAAGAAGGAGGGGCTTACCTGGGGCTTCCCCTGTGCAGCCCAGCCGCAGCAGGCCGGCCCAGCCAGCAGGCGGCCCAGCCCACCTGGCCCCCCTCCTCTGTCGTCTTCCTCCCCGACAGGGGAACGGCGCGTGCCGACGCGCGCGCACCGCCGCGCCTCCACCTCCTGCTTCCCCTGGCCACCTCCTGCTTCCTCCTCGTCGCCTGGAACACCCCGGACGACGCCACGCAGCCCCGACCGCCCTCTCACTCTCTCATTCCTTCCCCCTCCCCTAGTTCTCTCTCCCCCTCGCACACCCGAGCGCCATCGCTGCCGCCGCTCGCCATTGCCGTGGCCACCGGTCTCCCCTCGCCTCCCCGACACGCGCAGGAGCTCCGCTCCTCCGCCCTGAAGCTCCCCGACAAGCCGTGCCCCTCCGGACGCCCCGTGGAGCCGCCGCCGTCGTCTTTTCCATCGCCGGCCGCCGTGGATCCCCATCAACGCTTCGGCCGCTTCAGTGCGTCCCCGAGCCCACTTCGACCGTCGCTGCAACCGCGGTGAGCTCCGCCACCGCTTCCCCCTCCCCGTTTAACTGCCCGCGCGCCGTAGCACCGTTCCCCACCACGGCCGAAGCCTCTCGCCGCCGTCCATGTCGCCGCCGCCGTCTCGGCCCGCCTCCGCCCAAACCAAGCCTCCCTTCGCGCTCCTGGTGCCACGAGGGTGCCGCCGGGCCCCTCAGGTGGCCTCCCCGTGCCCCGCAGCCCGATCCCGCTCGCGCCCGAACTCCGGCCGCCGCCGCGAGCTTTGCTCCGGCGAGCTCCGGCCTTCCCCGCTCCTCCCACCTGTTCCACCAGATGCGCGAGAGCCCGGGCTACGCCCCGGTGCTCTCAGACGCCGTCCCCGTGGCCTGTGGCGCGGACTCCGCCGCGTCCAGAGGTCGCCGGCGGCGAGCCCCGTCGCCTGAGCCCTGCCATGTGGGGCCGGCCCGTCAGGTGATTAGCTTAGTGCTAATCACCGTTAACTAACCCCCCCCTGACACTGACAGTGGGCCCCGGTGCCCCCTAACCTTTTAATTAAACTAAATTAACCCCTGTTAACCCCCTGTCACTGACGTGTGGGTCCCACACGTCAGATTTGACCTGGACAGCCGCGTTGACCCGCTGATGTGGTGATGACGTCATGCTGACGCAATTATATATTTTCTGGAATTAAAATAATTCAGAAAATCCAGAAAATGATTTAAACTTCAAAAATTCATAACAATTCAACCGTAGCTCAGATTGAAATAATTTATATATGAAAAATTATCAGAAAAATGCAATCTTTCCATCTGTACTAGTTTCATGCATGACCAACCAACTTATACATGCTGAATATGAGAAAACACATTATGGCATATTAAGAGACTTAATTTAGTAATGCATTTGAACCTTTGGTTCAAATGGACTTCAAACCAAATGTTTACTAGTTGCATTAGCTCAACAGCATCACATCTACATGCCATGTTCATGCATCATATTGTTGCATATGATTGTGTATTGATTGCCGGCACCGTTCCTTCTCGATAGGTCCTACTCCGGAGACGTTCCAGAGTACCTGTCTGTGAAGCAGTGCCTTCCTTGTTGATTTACCAGGCAAGCAACCCCCCTTGTTCATTTCGATAAAACCCTACTCTCTCGCTCCTGCTCTCAGTTATTGCATTAGGACAACAACGATTCATCTGCTACTTTGTGCTGCGGTAGTTGAACCCATTCCTCTGCATGACCTGTCATTGCCACAGTAAATAGTTGAAACCCACTAGCATGTGTAGGAGTTGATTGAAGCCATTGATGTGTTCCTACCATGCTATGCCTGCTATTGCTTAGAGTTGTGTCAGGTCTGATTCATTGGGAATGAATTGGAGTGTCACGATATGTTCTGATGCTGAGAGTGAGGTGTGTGAACACGATTTGGTAAAGGTAGCGGTGAGAGGCCATGTAGGAGTACATGGTGGGTTGTCTCATTGGAACCGTCCTTAAGCACTGAGTTCTATGTATGTTGTCCAATGACTCGATACTACCACACATTGGGTTCCGGTAACTCGACCCCTCTCGACTTATTAACCAACTTGGTCTCTGTCCAGGAGTCGCAACTAGTTTCTGGTGTTTATAGGTAGTGCTATTTTTCTACCAAGTGGCACCCGGCAGGGTGGGCTTGGGACAGACTAGGCACACGTGGCCCGGTGTACCGAGTGGCACCCGGATGGTGGGCTCGGGAACCCTGTACACATCGTTTGGGGCCGTAAGCGACACCCCGGCCGGATCTCCTTGCGGATGGAACCCGAATAGGCGATAAACCTGGACTAGAGTCTTGTGTGGTTAGTCAGGTCGTGGCCGACACCCTCGCCAGGCTTCCGCTTGAAGGTTGCCGAGATACATGACGTGTACATGGCGGTAAGTGGCGAGAGCGTGTGTGAAGAAGTACACCCCTGCAGGGTTAACATGATCTATTCGAATAGCCGGGTCCGCGGTTATGGACTTCTTGGATGCTTACATGGTACATAGACAACTTGAAGTGGATACCCTAAAATGCTCAAGACATGTGTGAGTGCTATGGATGGCCTTCTCGTAGGGAGATGGGGATGAATCCATAGTAGTGTATTGTGTGGTGATTAGTGGACTCGTGTACGTTGTTTCACCTCCAGAGTTTCTGGTAGTCGTAGAACAGGATAGCCACAGAGTCAAAGCTGGCTTGCTGCAACTAAACCCACATTACCCTCTTGATACAAATGCATGTATGCTAGGATCTGATGTAAGTCTTGCTGAGTACCTTTGTACTCATGTTGCTTTATTTATGTTTTTGCAGCAGAGACTTCGGTCTTACTAGTGTTCTCGTGGACTTCGACTAGTAGCTAGTACCTCAGCTACGATCTTGATCGGATGTTGTAGATAGTCAGGCTCTTCAGCCTTTTTCTTTTGTAGATGTCTGTACCCAGACATGTAATGCTTCCGCTTGTTGCTTGTATGCTCTGTATGATGGGTCTTGTGACCCCTGTTTGCAATAATTGCTATGACAGCTCTTCTGAGCCCTTATCTATATGAGTTGTTGAGTTATGCTGTGATGCCATGTTGTACAGCACATACTTGCATGTTATGCGTACGTGTAATGTGTATTGTTATGTGTGGGATCTGACTATCTAGTTGTTTATTCTTAGTAGCCTCTCTTACCGGGAAATGTCTCCTAGTGCTTCCACTGAGCCCTGGTAGCTTGCTACTGCTCCGGAACACTTAGGCAGGCCGGCATGTGTCCTTCTTCGATCCTGTGTCTGTCCCTTCGGGGAAATGTCACGCGATGAATACCGGAGTCCTGCTAGCCCGCTACAGCCCGGTTCACCGGAGTCCTGTTAGCCCAGTGCTACAGCCTGGATTCACTCGCTGATGACCGACACGTTCGATGCTGGGTCATGGATGCCTGTCCCTGTAAGTTAGTGCCACTTTGGGTTTACGACTAGCCATGTCAGCCCGGGCTCTTTATCATATGGATGCTAGCGACACCATCATATACGTGTGCCAAAATGCGCAAACGGTCCCGGGCAAAGGTAAGGCAACACCCGTGGGGATACCGTGCATGAGGCCGCAAAGCGATATGAGGTGTTACATGCTAGATCGATGTGGCATCGAGTCGGGGTCCTGACAGCGTTGGTATCAGAGCCTGACTGCCTGTAGGATTACCAAGCCAAACTGGTCGAAGTTGAGTCTAGAAAATCTTTAGTTATGTAAGGGAATTGATTGTGGGTTGGAACGTAAGGCTCTTTTTACTCCTTATACCTCATGACCTTCTGATCTGAGTCGTCCTATCTTTCCTACGGGGTTAAGGAACTAGGCTTCTCTTCCGTCTATCAGGATCACGTGTTACTACTCCGTAGTCCCATAGGATTGGTTGATCAGAGTCATACCCCAGTTTCGAGTACTTCCGGTGTAGTCTGTTTAGTACTATCCCAGAACCTTGAGTGGTGATGTTGAGTATGTTACCACCCCATTTTTAGTAGGATGTCTCATTCTGAGCATTTTACTGCCGTTATGCTGCCGGAATTTCCCTAGGAGTTCGAGTGATACTAATTCCTTGTCCTACATTCTACAGTCGATAGTTGATGTTGATTTCGTCCTTGGTTTCGTTTCTCAGGATGTCATCAGCTAAGCGAAGTTTCGTCGCTCGTAGCCAGAACCATGGAGATGGTAGGGATGAGGATCCTCCTGACCAGCCTTCGTTGACAGAGTTCATGTTAGAGATGGAGAGGAACAAGCGTGAGTCCAACCGCTTGTTGGCACGTATCGAGGAGAACACTGCACATCAGTCCAAAGGGTCTGCTACCATTCATGACTTCATTCGCTTGCACCCACCTACCTTTCATCATTCCATCGAGCCACTCGACGCAGATGACTGGCTCCGTAGCATCACTCATAAGCTGCGTTCCGCGAGCGTAGCTGAAGATGACAAGGTCACCTATGCTGCATACCACCTGGAAGGTCCTGCTAGTCTTTGGTGGCAGAACTATGAGGCTATGCTTCCAGCCGGCCAGATTCCTACCTGGAAGGATTTCACTGAGGCTTTTCGCGAGCGTCACATTCCCCAGGCCCTCCTTGATCGCAAGAGAGAAGAGTTCTGTAGTTTCACCCAGAGTAAGATGGCTGTTGATGCTTATAGCAGAGAGTTTGAGAACCTCGACCGTTATGCCACAGAAGAAGTGTCCACGGACGCCAAGAAGCAGGCTAGGTTCCGAAAGGGTCTCAACCCCAAGTTGCGTCGCGATCTCCACCTGCATCATTGTGATACATTCCAAGCTCTTGTGAACAAGGCCATTAATGCGGAGACAGCTCAGCTCACTTACGAGGAGTCTCGTAAGCACACCCGTGATTTGGGATCCTCCTCTGGTCCTAGTTCCCAGAAACGCCGGATTTGGGTTCCAAACTCCGCTCTTCCTTCCGGTTATACACCGAGGTCATCTCAAGTGGTGCCTCCTCCAGCTCAGTCGTATGTTCCACCCAGGCCTACTGGTAGACCGCTTGTCAGTGCGGGTCCCCGTCCAACCTCAGGGACTTGCTTCACATGCGGGAAGCCAGGACACTATGCACGTGACTGCTCTCAGACTAGTCATGCTCCACCCAAGGCCGAGAAGACTGTTGGCTGTATTAAGCCATCACGCAAGATGATCAGTGTCAAGTCAGTTTCCACTGAACGTGGACGTGTGCATCACGTCTCAGCTAAAGACGCTCATGATGATCCAGATGTCGTTCTTGGCACACTCCTTGTCAATTGTCACCCAGCATCAGTTCTATTTGATACTGGGGCATCTCACTCCTTCATTTCTGAAGGCTATGCTCGTTTGCACGACATGTCATTTTGTGATATGCCAACTCCGCTTGAAATCCAAACCCCAGGGTCTAGATGGCAGACCACCAGAATCAGCCATGGTAATGAAATCCTTGTTGATAGACTTGTATTCCTTGCATCACTTGTAGCTCTCAAGTCCTCAGATATTAACATCATCTTGGGTATGGACTGGATGACAGCTCATCATGCCAAGATTGATTGCTACACAAGATCTGTTCAGCTTACACACCCATCTGGCAAGTTAGTCACCGTCCCCACTAGAGTTGCAAAGCGTCAGCTCTATTCTCTTAATGCCAGCCCTCTTCCAGACCTTGAAGATATCCCGGTAGTCCGTGACTTTCCGGATGTCTTTCCAGAGGAACTGCCAGGTGTTCCACCTGGCAGAGATGTAGAGTTCGTCATAGATCTTATCCCAGGAACAGCTCCAATCTCCCGGAGACCTTACAAGATGGCACCCCTAGAATTAGCCGAGCTTAAGAAACAACTCGATGAGTCCTTGCGAAAGGGTTTCATCCGTCCCAGCTCTTCTCCTTGGGCTTGCCCCGTCCTCTTCGTCAAGAAGAAGGATGGTACGGACCGGATGGTTGTAGATTATCGTCCCGTTAATTTGGTCACGATAAAGAACAAGTATCCGCTCCCCAGGATCAACGACCTGTATGATCAGCTCGCTGGATCCTCAGTCTTCTCCAAGATGGATTTAAGATTAGGCTACCATCAAATCAAGATCAGAAACGGGGACATTCCCAAGACAGCTTTTGTTACTCGTTATGGTCAGTACGAGTACACCGTCATGTCCTTTGGCCTAACCAACGCTCCAGCCACATTCTCCCGCTTGATGAACTCGGTCTTCATGGAGTACTTAGATAAGTTCGTCGTGGTTTACCTCGATGATATTCTTATTTACTCAAAGAACGAGGAAGAGCATGCCGAACATCTTAGACTTGTGTTAGAAAAACTCAGAGAACACCGCCTTTATGCCAAGTTCTCCAAGTGTGAATTTTGGTTGCCAGAAGTGACCTACCTAGGCCATGTAATCTCTGGTAAGGGCATTGCTGTCAATCCCGAGAGAGTTCAAGCCGTTCTCGATTGGACCCCACCTGAGACCGTTAAACAAGTTAGGAGTTTCCTTGGTCTAGCCAGTTATTGTCGCCGCTTTGTTGAAAACTTCTCCAAAGTAGCCAAACCCCTCACGGAACTTCTCAAGAAAGATAAAAAGTTCGAGTGGTCCCCACAGTGTGAGTACAGTTTTCAGGAACTGAAAAGACGCCTGACTTCTGCTCCCATACTTGTGCCACCGGATTTCACAAAAGACTTTATTATCTACTGTGACGCCTCACGACAGGGACTAGGTTGCATTCTTATGCAGGATCGTCATGTGATTGCCTATGCATCCCGACAGTTGCATCCACATGAGGAGAATTATCCTACACATGATCTAGAGCTTGCAGCCGTAGTCTATGCACTCAAGACCTGGCGACATTACCTCCTTGGTAAACGTTGCGAGATCTACACCGATCACCAGAGTCTCAACTATATCTTCACCCAACCGGATTTGAACCTTAGGCAAAGACGTTGGTTGGAGTTGATCACAGATTATGATCTAGGGATTACCTACACCCCAGGCAAAGCCAATGTCATGGCTGATGCTCTAAGCCGTAAATCCTATTGCAACAATCTCATGTTGCAGCAAGGCCAACCACTTCTCCATGAGGAATTCTGTAAGCTTAATCTTCACATTGCTCCTCACGGATTCCTTTCTACCTTGGTGGCGAAACCTACCCTTGTGGATCTTATCATAGAAGCCCAGAAGCATGATACGGGGATTACCCGGATCAAGAGAAACATTGCCAAGGGTATTGCTGGTAGTTTCTCTATAGATGATCGAGGTGTTGTTTTCTTTGGGAACCGCCTGGTGGTCCCCAAGAAGCAACATCTTCGACAATTGATTCTTAAGGAGGCGCATGAATCTCCTCTCACAATTCATCCTGGTAGTACTAAGATGTATCAGGATCTACGCCAGAGGTTCTGGTGGACTAGGATGAAGAGAGAAATCGCTTAGTTTATTGCTAACTGTGACGTTTGTCGTCGCGTTAAGGCAGAGCATCAAAGTCCTGCTGGCACCCTTCAGCCTTTAGCTATTCCTGAATGGAAATGGGATAAAGTTGGTATGGACTTCATCACCGGCTTTCCCAGGACCAAGAGAGGGAATAACGCTATCTTCGTAGTCATTGATCGTCTTTCCAAAGTGGCTCACTTCCTCCCTGTTCGAGAAAATATCACTGCTAGTCAGCTTGCTGACTTATATATTTCTCGAATAGTGTCACTTCATGGTGTTCCACTAGAGATCAATTCAGACCGTGGCAGTCTTTTCACTTCTCATTTCTGGGAGAGTTTCCAAACTGCCATGGGAACCCATCTTTCCTTTAGTACCGCTTTCCACCCTCAGTCGAGTGGTCAGGTGGAATGGGTCAATCAAATTCTCGAAGACATGCTCAGAGCTTGCGTTATCTCATTCGGTATGGATTGGGAAAAATGTCTTCCTTTCGCCGAGTTTGCTTATAACAATAGCTACCAATCCAGCCTCAAGCAAGCTCCTTTTGAGGTTCTCTATGGACGAAGATGTCGAACACCTTTGAACTGGTCAGAAACCGGTGAAAGACAATTCTTTGGACCGGATATGATCCAGGAGGCAGAAGAGCAAGTTCGCATCATTCGTGAGAATTTGAAAACAGCCCAGTCTCGTCAAGAAAGTCAGTACGATCGTCATCATAAGGATATGACTTATGAAATTGGCGACCAAGCTTACCTTCGGGTTACTCCTCTGAAGGGTACCCATCGTTTCGGTATCAAGGGCAAGTTGGCTCCTCGTTACATTGGTCCTTTTCGTATTCTCGCTAAACGAGGAGAGGTTGCCTACCAGTTGGAACTACCCCCACATCTTTCTCGAGTTCATGATGTCTTCCACGTCTCTCAACTCAGGCGTTGCTTCGCGGATCCTATCCGTGGAGTGGACCACGAAACGCTTGATCTCCAAGATAACCTCACATACCGAGAGTACCCGGTTCGCATTCTTGATCAAGCAGAGCGTGTCACTCGACGTCAGAACATCAAGTTTCTCAAAGTTCAGTGGTCTCATCATTCCGAGAGAGAAGCTACTTGGGAGCGCGAAGATCGTCTGCGACTGGAGTACCCCGCTTTCTTTCCGTCGACCCCTGAATCTCGAGACGAGATTCTGTCAAGTGGGGGCGAGTTGTCACATCCCTAGTCTGGTATGACCTAGACTAGCTAGCCATTTGAGCATCATATTTAAATTTCATTTAAATTTGAAATGAGGATTGGTGGAACCCTCAGAATCATTTTTGAAAATGACCCAAATAAAAATTTCTCCAAAAGGGTCCAAGAAAATGCTCATGTTGCTCTCTGAAAATATTGGACAGAGATAAAAATCAAAACAATATTTTTAGGAGCTCATGGATAATTATTTTGGCCATTTGGATTAATTCGATAATTATTTGCTTTGGATATATATTATTATATATTTGAAATATATGTCCAAAAATTGTGCCTTTTGTTGAGGAGCTCTGGAATAATACCATTAGCCCCTACAAAAATTGGCATAAGCAAATAAAATGGTTTAGTATTTTTATTAAACCAAACAAATGTCAGAAAAAAATAGAAAACAGAAATAAAAGAAGGAGGGGCTTACCTGGGGCTTCCCCTGTGCAGCCCAGCCGCAGCAGGCCGGCCCAGCCAGCAGGCGGCCCAGCCCACCTGGCCCCCCTCCTCTGTCGTCTTCCTCCCCGACAGGGGAACGGCGCGTGCCGACGCGCGCGCACCGCCGCGCCTCCACCTCCTGCTTCCCCTGGCCACCTCCTGCTTCCTCCTCGTTGCCTGGAACGCCCCGGACGACGCCACGCAGCCCCGACCGCCCTCTCACTCTCTCATTCCTTCCCCCTCCCCTGGTTCTCTCTCCCCCTCGCACACCCGAGCGCCATCGCTGCCGCCGCTCGCCGTTGCCGTGGCCACCGGTCTCCCCTCGCCTCCCCGACACGCGCAGGAGCTCCGCTCCTCCGCCCTGAAGCTCCCCGACAAGCCGTGCCCCTCCGGACGCCCCGTGGAGCCGCCGCCATCGTCTTTTCCATCGCCAGCCGCCGTGGATCCCCATCAACGCTCCGGCCGCTTCAGTGCGTCCCCGAGCCCACTTCGACCGTCGCTGCAACCGCGGTGAGCTCCGCCACCGCTTCCCCCTCCCCGTTTAACTGCCCGCGCGCCGTAGCACCGTTCCCCACCACGGCCGAAGCCTCTCGCCGCCGTCCATGTCGCCGCCGCCGTCTCGGCCCGCCTCCGCCCAAACCAAGCCTCCCTTCGCGCTCCTGGTGCCACGAGGGTGCCGCCGGGCCCCTCAGGTGGCCTCCCCGTGCCCCGCAGCCCAATCCCGCTCGCGCCCGAACTCCGGCCGCCGCCGCGAGCTTTGCTCCGGCGAGCTCCGGCCTTCCCCGCTCCTCCCACCTGTTCCACCAGATGCGCGAGAGCCCGGGCTACGCCCCGGTGCTCTCAGACGCCGTCCCCGTGGCCTGTGGCGCGGACTCCGCCGCGTCCAGAGGTCGCCGGCGGCGAGCCCCGTCGCCTGAGCCCTGCCATGTGGGGCCGGCCCGTCAGGTGATTAGCTTAGTGCTAATCACCGTTAACTAACCCCCCCTGACACTGACAATGGGCCCCGGTGCCCCGTAACCTTTTAATTAAACTAAATTAACCCCTGTTAACCCCCTGTCACTGACGTGTGGGTCCCACACGTCAGATTTGACCTGGACAGCCGCGTTGACCCGCTGATGTGGTGATGACGTCATGCTGACGCAATTATATATTTTCTGGAATTAAAATAATTCAGAAAATCCAGAAAATGATTTAAACTTCAAAAATTCATAACAATTCAACCGTAGCTCAGATTGAAATAATTTATATATGAAAAATTATCAGAAAAATGCAATCTTTCCATCTGTACTAGTTTCATGCATGACCAACCAACTTATACATGCTGAATATGAGAAAACACATTATGGCATATTAAGAGACTTAATTTAGTAATGCATTTGAACCTTTGGTTCAAATGGACTTCAAACCAAATGTTTACTAGTTGCATTAGCTCAACAGCATCACATCTACATGCCATGTTCATGCATCATATTGTTGCATATGATTGTGTATTGATTGCCGGCACCGTTCCTTCTCGATAGGTCCTACTCCGGAGACGTTCCAGAGTACCTGTCTGTGAAGCAGTGCCTTCCTTGTTGATTTACCAGGCAAGCAACCCCCCTTGTTCATTTCGATAAAACCCTACTCTCTCGCTCCTGCTCTCAGTTATTGCATTAGGACAACAACGATTCATCTGCTACTTTGTGCTGCGGTAGTTGAACCCATTCCTCTGCATGACCTGTCATTGCCACAGTAAATAGTTGAAACCCACTAGCATGTGTAGGAGTTGATTGAAGCCATTGATGTGTTCCTACCATGCTATGCCTGCTATTGCTTAGAGTTGTGTCAGGTCTGATTCATTGGGAATGAATTGGAGTGTCACGATATGTTCTGATGCTGAGAGTGAGGTGTGTGAACACGATTTGGTAAAGGTAGCGGTGAGAGGCCATGTAGGAGTACATGGTGGGTTGTCTCATTGGAACCGTCCTTAAGCACTGAGTTCTATGTATGTTGTCCAATGACTCGATACTACCACACATTGGGTTCCGGTAACTCGACCCCTCTCGACTTATTAACCAACTTGGTCTCTGTCCAGGAGTCGCAACTAGTTTCTGGTGTTTATAGGTAGTGCTATTTTTCTACCAAGTGGCACCCGGCAGGGTGGGCTTGGGACAGACTAGGCACACGTGGCCCGGTGTACCGAGTGGCACCCGGATGGTGGGCTCGGGAACCCTGTACACATCGTTTGGGGCCGTAAGCGACACCCCGGCCGGATCTCCTTGCGGATGGAACCCGAATAGGCGATAAACCTGGACTAGAGTCTTGTGTGGTTAGTCAGGTCGTGGCCGACACCCTCGCCAGGCTTCCGCTTGAAGGTTGCCGAGATACATGACGTGTACATGGCGGTAAGTGGCGAGAGCGTGTGTGAAGAAGTACACCCCTGCAGGGTTAACATGATCTATTCGAATAGCCGGGTCCGCGGTTATGGACTTCTTGGATGCTTACATGGTACATAGACAACTTGAAGTGGATACCCTAAAATGCTCAAGACATGTGTGAGTGCTATGGATGGCCTTCTCGTAGGGAGACGGGGATGAATCCATAGTAGTGTATTGTGTGGTGATTAGTGGACTCGTGTACGTTGTTTCACCTCCAGAGTTTCTGGTAGTCGTAGAACAGGATAGCCACAGAGTCAAAGCTGGCTTGCTGCAACTAAACCCCACATTACCCTCTTGATACAAATGCATGTATGCTAGGATCTGATGTAAGTCTTGCTGAGTACCTTTGTACTCATGTTGCTTTATTTATGTTTTTGCCGCGGAGACTTCGGTCTTACTAGTGTTCTCGTGGACTTCGACTAGTAGCTAGTACCTCAGCTACGATCTTGATCGGATGTTGTAGATAGTCAGGCTCTTCAGCCTTTTTCTTTTGTAGATGTCTGTACCCAGACATGTAATGCTTCCGCTTGTTGCTTGTATGCTCTGTATGATGGGTCTTGTGACCCCTGTTTGCAATAATTGCTATGACGGCTCTTCCGAGCCCTTATCTATATGAGTTGTTGAGTTATGCTGTGATGCCATGTTGTACAACACATACTTGCATGTTATGCGTACGTGTAATGTGTATTGCTATGTGTGGGATCTGACTATCTAGTTGTTTATTCTTAGTAGCCTCTCTTACCGGGAAATGTCTCCTAGTGCTTCCACTGAGCCCTGGTAGCTTGCTACTGCTCCGGAACACTTAGGCAGCCCGGCATGTGTCCTTCTTCGATCCTGTATCTGTCCCTTCGGGGAAATGTCACGCGATGAATACCGGAGTCCTGCTAGCCCGCTACAGCCCGGTTCACCGGAGTCCTGTTAGCCCAGTGCTACAGCCTGGATTCACTCGCTGATGACCGACACGTTCGATGCTGGGTCATGGATGCCTGTCCCTGTAAGTTAGTGCCACTTTGGGTTTACGACTAGCCATGTCAGCCCGGGCTCTTTATCATATGGATGCTAGCGACACCATCATATATGTGTGCCAAAATGCGCAAACGGTCCCGGGCAAAGGTAAGGCAACACCCGTGGGGATACCGTGCGTGAGGCCGCAAAGCGATATGAGGTGTTACATGCTAGATCGATGTGGCATCGAGTCGGGGTCCTGACACATTAAATACGACATTACTTTGGGCACGGGAGAGTAGGCGGACCAGGACAGTTGCATTTCTAACGAAAAGAACCAACTTATCTTAATGGGAAATTTTAGCAGGACATGTAAAGAAGTGCCATTGATTCATATTACTGGAGGCATTACATTGAAAACAACATTGGTTTAATGTGTCCTTAATTTTAACATTGCGACTGCTACATTTTACCAGTGGCATTACATAAGAGCGGCTCGGGGCAACAAACATCAGAACATGATATCTAGGTTGGTCCCATTTTTGTTCGTTATAGCCACCTTATACTGTGTGAGGCTAGCAAATCTAGTGCTGGACTTACTCTGTTGACTTGTCCCCCAGTCCCCACTTTCTTTCCTTTTTCAACCAATAGATCGGGTTTATATTGTGTTTGTACCGCGTTTCCCTTTATTTCCCTATTAGACCTAGAGACCAGTTGGATAGCCAGTCTCTGCTACTTTTCGCCCCCATTATTTCCTCTTTCGACCAAGTCCTAGATTCAGGTAAAAAATCCTCCCCCACCCCACCCCCTTTCTTCCTTGTTTGAACCAAGTAGTACTAGATTCGAGTGCATGAACTAGTTTTACCTCTTAAACATAAAAAAATTAGGTGGTTTTCGAACAGCCAATCGATCCTATCTACGAGGGGGCCTGAGAAGTAGTAAAAGTTACAAATGCAGTGACGTCAGGAGCTCGGGAAGTAGAGCAAGGCCAGTTTCGAAGGAAGTTATACCTGATGGTCGCCGGGATGTCGCTAGGTGGGCGGCGGGAGGCCGGATCTGCCCACACTACGGCAGCGAGGAAGAAGGGGTCGGAGGCCCTCCCTCGCCAGCGGTGCTTGGGAGAGAACGGCAAGGCAGGCTGATCGGGACGCGCCCAGCAGTGGGTAAGAGCCGTCGCCGAGGACGACCACGTGAATGTTGCACCTTCTCACCTTCCCCGGCGAAGAGGATCCGGCTGGATCTGTGACCAGCGGTGAGCAGAGAGAGAGAGAGAGAGTGTGGCCACCGCTGTCGTGTTTAGATCTGGAGAGGCCGAGACAGTGTGAAGAGAGCAACACTAGCAAGCAAGCGCGGAGGCTCCTGCCTATATAGTGGAGTAGTACTTAGTTTTCTTTTGTCTACCGGAGCTGGCTTGACCTCGTCAATGACTGTTGAGAAGTCTTCATGCACGTGGCCTGGAGGCGCAGTTGTCGTCATTTTGATCTGAAGCGCCGGATTATAACATATAACACGAAAAAATGCCACATGACAAGAAATCATAACCTCACTGCCCAAAGGAAACAACACGAATCCCGACGGATAAACTAGACGAGGAACAAAGCTCAAATTAAAGATAAACTCGTAGAAAAGGGGTCTGAGGGAGTTCCGAACTAGGGGGTGTCCGGATAGCCGAACTATCATCGTCGGCCGGACTCCAAGACTATGAAGATACAAGATTGAAGACTTTGTCCCGTGTACGGATGGGACTTTCCTTGGCGTGGAAGGCAAGCTTGGCGATACGGATGTGTATATCTCCTACCATTGTAACCGACTCTGTGTAACCCTAACCCTCTCCGGTGTCTATATAAACCGGATGGCTTTAGTCCTTAGGACGAACAACAATCATACCATAGGCTAGCTTCTAGGGTTTAGCCTCCTTGATCTCGTGGTAGATCCACTCTTGTAACACACATCATCAATATTAATCAAGCAGGACGTAGGGTTTTACCTCCATCAAGAGGGCCCGAACCTGGGTAAAACATCGTGTCCCCTGTCTCCTGTTACCATCCGCCTAGACGCACAGTTTGGGACCCCCTACCCGAGCTCCGCCGGTTTTGACACCGACATTGGTGCTTTCATTGAGAGTTCCTCTGTGTCGTCATCGATAGGCTCGATGGCTTCTTCGACCATCATCAACGACGCAGTCCAGGGTGAGACCTTTCTCCCTGGACAAATCTTCGTATTCGGCGGCTTCGCACTACGGGCCAATTCGCTTGGCCATCTGGAGCAGATCGAAAGCTACGCCCCTGGCCGTCAGGTCAGGTTTGGAAGTTTGAACTTCACTGCTGACATCCGCGGGGACTTGATCCTCGATGGGTTCGAACCACAGCCGAGCGTGCCGCATTGTCACGGCGAGCATGATTTAGCTCTGCAGCCGGACAGTACCTTGGAGGCCGCACTCGAACTCGCTCCGATCTTCAAGTCGGAGCCGGCTGCGCAAATCGAGGATGGATGGCTAGACACCGCCTCAGGAGCTGCAACCTCTACGGTGATAGAGCCAAACAATGACCTTGTCCCTCATGAAGCTCGTGACTCCGAGGTGCCAGACTCCTTGCCGGACTCCGAACCTCCCGCGCCCCCTCCGATCGAATCCGATTGGGCGCCGATCATGGAGTTCACCATAGCGGACATCTTTCAACGCTCACCTTTCGGTGACATCCCGAGTTCGCTAAAATATCTCTCGTTATCAGGAGAGCCCTGGCTGGACTGCGGACAGGACGGTTGGGATGCGGACGACAAAGAAATTCAAAGCCCACCCACCACCCACTTGGTAGACGCTGTCGACGATCTAACCAACATGCTAGACTACGACTCCGAAGACATCGACGGTATGGACGACGATGCCGGAGACGAACAGGAACCAGCGCCTACCGGGCACTGGAAAGCCACCTCATCATATGACATATACATGGTGGATATCCCAAAGGATGGGAATGGCGAAGGAACAGAGGAGGATGACCCCTCCAAGAAACAGCCCAAGCGCCAGCGTCAGAGGCGCCGCTCTAAATCCCGCCACAGCAAGAATGAAGATTCCGGCACCGGAGATAACAATACACCGGACAGTGCCGAAGACAACCCACTCCAGCAAGATCCAGCGCAGGAGGATGGAGACGCCAGCCCTCATGAGAGAGCGGCAGAAGAAGAGGTAGAGGATTATATGCCTCCCTCCGGAGATGAAGCAAGCCTCGACGACGATGAATTCGTCGTGCCTGAGGATCCCGTCGAACAAGAGCGTTTTAAACGCAGGCTTAAGGCCACGGCAAACAGCCTCAAGAAAAAGCAGCAACAGCTTAGAGCTGATCAAGATCTGCTAGCCGACAGATGGACTGAAGTCCTCGCGGCCGAAGAGCATGAGCTCGAACGCCCCTCCAAAAGCTACCCTAAACACAAGCTGCTCCCCCGATTAGAGGAGGAAGCGTATGAACCCGCATCACCAGGAGACAATATGGCTGACCGACCACCCCGTGGTCGCGACAGAGAGGCCTCTAGGCCCTTCACTAGACCCGTACTCTGGCACCGCTCGAAAAGCACAAGACCACAGGGGAACACTCCGGACTTGCGAGATATATTGGAGGATAAGGCAAGACAATCAAGATCGATCTATGGATCGCGTGGGCGCCCCACGGTACGTGACGACAACCGTCACGCCGGACACAGTAAGTCCGGCCGGGCCGAACAAAATAGACAAAGCTCTTTTGAGCTCCGTCGTGATATCGCCCAGTACAGAGGCGCCGCACACCCACTATGCTTCACAGATGAAGTAATGGATCATCAAATCCCCGAAGGGTTTAAACCTGTGAATATCGAATCTTACGATGGCACAACAGACCCCGCGGTTTGGATCGAAGACTATCTTCTTCACATCCACATGGCCCGCGGTGATGATCTTCACGCCATCAAATATCTCCCCCTCAAGCTTAAAGGACCAGCCCGGCATTGGCTTAACAGCCTACCAGCAGAGTCAATTAGGAGTTGGGAAGACCTGGAAGCTGCATTCCTCAATAACTTCCAAGGCACGTATGTGCGACCACCAGACGTTGATGACCTAAGCCACATAATTCAACAGCCAGACGAATCGGCCAGACAATTCTGGACGCGGTTCTTAACAAAGAAAAACCAAATCGTCGACTGTCCGGATGCGGAGGCCCTCGCAGCCTTCAAGCATAACATCCACGACGAGTGGCTTGCCCGACACCTGGGACAGGAAAAGCCGAAATCCATGGCAGGCCTTACATCACTCATGACCCGCTTTTGCGCGGGTGAGGACAGCTGGCTAGCACGCAGCAACAACCTCAGCAAAAATTCTAGCAGTCCGGATTTCAAGGACCGGAATGGTAGGTCGCGTCGTAATGAAAGCAAACGCCGCATCAACGGCGACAATAGTGAAGATACGGCAGTCAATGCCGGATTCAGAGGCTCCAAACCCGGTCAGCGGAAAAAGCCATTCAAAAGAACTGCTTCGGGTCCGTCCAACTTGGACCGAATACTCGACCGCTTGTGCCAGATACACGGCACCCCCGAAAAGCCAGCTAACCACACCAATAGGGACTGTTGGGTATTCAAGCAGGCAGGCAAGTTAATTGCCGAAAACAATGACAAGGGTCTGCATAGCGATGACGAGGAAGAGACCCAACCGCCGAACAATAGAGAGCAGCAGGGTTTCCCCCCACAGGTGCGGACGGTGAACATGATATACGCAACGCACATACCCAAAAGGGAGCGGAAGCGTGCACTTAGGGATGTATACGCGATGGAGCCAGTCGCCCCGAAGTTCAATCCATGGTCCTCCTGCCCGATCACTTTTGACCGAAGGGACCACCCCACCAGCATTCGCCACGGCGGATTCGCCGCATTGGTCTTAGACCCAATCGTCAATGGATATCACCTCACCAGAGTCCTGATGGACGGCGGCAGCAGCCTGAACCTGCTCTATCAGGATAGAGTGTGCAAAATAGGCATAGACCCCTCAAGGATTAAACCTACCAAGACGACCTTTAAAGGCGTCATACCAGGTGTAGAAGCCAACTGTACAGGCTCAGTTACAATGGAAGTGGTCTTCGGATCCCCGGATAACTTCCGAAGCGAGGAGTTAATCTTCGACATAGTCCCGTTCCGCAGCGGCTATCATGCCTTGCTCGGACGTACCGCATTTGCAAAATTCAACGCGGTGCCGCACTACTCATACCTCAAGCTCAAGATGCCAGGCCCTAGAGGAGTCATCACGGTCAATGGAAACGCTGAACATTCTCTCCGAACGGAGGAATATACAACGGCTCTCACGGCAGAAGTACAAAGCAGCCACTTAAGGCAATTCTCGAGTCCGGCCGTTAAGCGGCCGGACATAGCTAAGCGCGCCCGGAGTAACCTACAACAAGACCACCTGGCACGTTCCAAGCACGCGTAGCAGTGCGGCCCCAACCCCAGCCCCTGCAAAACGTCCAAACAGGTCCTTCGCGTACACCATTACGCTCTGAAGATACCATGGGCATGGGGAGAGGGGCACGACCATAATAAGCCCAGACTGCGGCTCAACCACAACAGGGGCTCTCAAGTGTGTCGTTCTTTTTTTCTTTTCACCTTTTAGTTTTTACCTACAGGATTCCGTTCGTCAGAGGCCTTGTCCGGCAGCAGACCTGCCGAACTCACGATGCAACAGCCAGGGAAGGATCAAAGGCTACAACGAATATACAGGTGGTCTCCATTACGAGCATTTTTATACACCAGTCCGCAGCCTACCCCTGGAGGGGGACATGTTTAACAGTCCCATCCCTTGCTTATCGCACTATTTGTATCGTTCTGCATTCATACCAGCACTTATTGAATAAAACAATGCAACACCTTTTTGCTTATAATTGCATTTCTTTTTCATACATATGTTCATTTACGACATGTCGCATCCGTACACTTTGGTACGGTTAAAACACACTAGGGGCTTATGGTTCCCGCATCATGGTGTGACAAGTCCGAACACTTTCACAAGTGCGGCACCCCAAACTTATAGCATTATATGCATCGGCTCCGAATCATGTCTTGGGTCAATAGTTGGGTTTGCCTGGCTCCCATGTTTTGGTACCTTACGTTCCGTTGTATCGGCTAAGGTAGCACTGGGAGAACCACTGCGATTGCGCCCCAATTGAGCTGGGTTAACGCCTCAGTGGAGAAAGCTAAAACTGACCATCATGATGAGGCGAGAGCCGATCGCTGTTCGAGAGGTTTTTGCGAGTCCTTAAAGACTTATGCCGCTTAGAGCGAGGAGCCGGATCTTGTCCGGCCCAGGCGTGGATAGCGCCCCAAATTCGGCCTTCCGAAGACTAGGGGCTTCGGCGAAATTTAAAATTATAGAATTCTATGGCTAAGTGAGAGTGTTCAAGCATTATAAGTCTGGTTGCCTTGTTCGCTGTGTTGAGCGCCTCCCTAGATGGACCCAAAAATGGGAACAAGAGTGCTCAAGTTTATCCCGAACACCCCAGCACTCGTGGCATGGGGGCTGAAGCCGACGACTTGCCATCTCTCAGATTTGATAAACAGTCGCACAAAAGGTAATATTTTAAATTAACAAGCGTTGCTTAGCGCATATGAACTAAGTTTTCAGCGCACAGGATAACAAAATGCGATTCTACTAAAAAATTACATCTTTGGAGCACTCCCCCGCAATAGTGCGGGCGCCCTTCAGCACACTCTTATAATACATCTCGGGCGTGCGATGCTCCTTGTCCTCTGGTGGCGGGTCGGTCACAAGCTTCTGGGCATCCATCTTGCCCCAATGCACCTTTGCGCGGGCAAGGGCCCGACGGGCACCCTCAATACAGGCGGAGTACTTGATGACTTCAACCCACGGGCACGCATCCACCAGCCGCCGCACCAAGCCGAAGTAGCTCCCAGGCATGGCCTCCTTAGGCCACAGCCGAACTATGAGGCCCTTCATGGCCTGTTCGGCCGCCTTGTGGAGCTCGACCAGCTGCTTCAGCTGGTCGCTAAGGGGCACCGGATGTCCGGCCTCAGCATACTAAGACCAAAAGACCTTCTCCGTTGAGCTCCCCTCCTCGGCCCGGTAGAATGCGGCAGCATCGGACACGCTGCGAGGAAGATCTGCGAACGCTCCTGGAGAGCTCCGAATTCGGGTAAGCAACAGGTAATTAACACTCACATGCTTACTTTGCATGAAAAATGCCTTACCCGCTGCTATTTTCTTCACCGCCTCAATCTCCTGGAGGGCCTTGTAGGCTTCGGCCTTGTAGGCTTCGGCCTTAGCGGCTTTGGCACTCTCAAGAGCCGTTGCAAGCTCAGACTCTCGAGTCTTTGAGTCACGCTCCAGGCTCTCATGTTTTCTCACGAGATCCTGGAGCTCTTGCTGTACCTCCGCCACCCGCGCCTCCTATTTCTCTCGCTCGGTGCGCTCTGCAGCCGCATTTCGTTCGGCTGTGGCCACCGCCTCTTTCAGGGTCGCCACCTTGTTAGTGGCCCCTGCAATACCCGCGTTATCCTTGTCATTCTTTTTGCAACCAAAATCCTTTTCTGTAAGGTACAATTTTCATAAGGTGTTACTCACCTTCCTTGTCCTCGAGCTACCTCTTGGCACGGCCGAGCTCGTTCTCGGACCGCTCGAGGCTTTCCTTCAAAGTATTGACCTTTGCAGTCAGTGCGGCAGAGGTCAGCAGTGCAGCCTGCAATCCCATATTGGCATATTTTTTATAACTCCTACGTATATCTTTTTAGATCCTCAGTCCGACTTTTCTTTCCGAACACCGAACCGAGCATCAGGGGCTACTGTCTATGCGGTACCATTTTATACATATTGAAATTCTTACCTCAAAGCCTGTTAGAAGGCTGCTGCAGGCTTCGGTCAGCCCGCTCTTGGCGAGCTGCACCTTCTGAATCACCGCACTCATAACAGTGCGGTGTTCCTCTTCGATGGAGGCGCCGTTGAGCGCCTCCAGCAAGTTATCCGGCACCTCCGGTTGGATGGAGGCAGGCGGCGTCACGGTCTTGCCCTTCTTGCGAAGGGGTCGCCCGCCGGACTCCGGTGCCACTGTGGGTTCCGGGGCCGAGTCCGGTGCAAAGTCCTGGAGGTTGTCCTGCGACACCTCCGGGGCCCTCTCCTCCTGGTGGGTCCCTTCTTGGGATCCCACCTTGGCATCGTCCGCATCACGGGGGGTGGAGGCCGTCGGAAGGGAATCCATATCCGACGCACCTAAGGACCCGCTCGACGAGGCGAGAAGATCATCCTTAGGCAGACTGCAGGGTTGTATGCGGCATTAGAAAGACATTATCTGGCAAAAAATAAAAACCTTGAACTTATTCGGGAGTTCGGATACTTACGACCTCGCTGGCCCTTGGAAGCCAGTCCTCGTCGTCATCACTGTCGTTGGCGGAGCAGTCCGAGGGAAGAGTTTTTCCCTTCTTGGACCCTTCGGCCTCCCTTATTGGGGAGGCCTTCCTTTTCTTCCCTCCCCCCGCTGGGGGAGAGGCTTTCTTCTTCTCCTCCTCGCCTTGGTGGGAGGAGTCGGCCTTAGATTCATCATCCGATAGCACCTGAAAACGGGAACTCTTCCGAGTCCCCGTGGCCTTCTTCTTGGCCTTCTTCTCCGGCACCACGTGGGGTGCCGGAGCTAGCAGCCCCGTTAGGCGGGCGTCCGCTGGGTCCTCTGGCAATGGGGCCGGACAGATAGTCCGTTCGGCCTTCGCCAGCCATTCCTGTTAAAGGTAAAGGGAGTTTAGATCCCGCATAGAGTCAAACTATCTAAAACAAGTGGTGAAATCACTTACCTCGTCAGCTGGACGCTGCGAGCGGAATCCGCGATCTTCGGTAGCGGATGCAGGAGCTTCGGCGCCCTTGAACAGCACCTTCCAGACATCTACGTACGTAGTGTCGAAGAGCCCGCTCAGGGTCTGGTGCTGCGCCGGATCAAACTCCCACATGTTGAAGCCCCGTCGTTGGCACGGGAGAATCCGGCGGATGAGCATGACCTGGACTACGTTGACAAGCTTGAGCTTCTTGTCCACCAGCTTCTGGATACAGGCTTGGAGTCCGGTCGGCTCCTACAAATCCCCCCAGATCCGGCCGCTCTCTTTCCAGGAGGTGAGCCGTGTAGGGATGCCGGATCTGAATTCGGGGGCCACTGCCCAATCCGGGTCACGCGGCTCGGTGATGTAGAACCACCCCGATTGCCACCCCTCGATGGTTTCCACGAAAGTGCGCTCCAGCCACGTAACGTGGGACATCCTGCCCACCATGGCGCCTCCGCACTCTGCTTGGCTGCCCTTCACAACCTTCGGCTTGACACTGAAGGTCTTGAGCCACAAGCCGAAGTGGGGCTGGATGCAGAGGAAGGCCTCGCACACGACGATAAACGCCGAGATGTTGAGAATGAAATTCGGGGCCAGATCAGGGAAATCTAGGCCGTAGTAGAACATGAGCCCCCGGACAAAGGGATGAAGTGGAAATCCCAGTCCGCGGAGGAAATGGGGAAGAAATACTACCCTCTCATGGGGCCTGGGGGTGGGGATGAGCTCTCCCTCGTCGGGGAGCCGATGCGCGATGTCGCTGGACAAATATCCGGCATCGCGCAGCTTCTGGATCTGCCCCTCCGTGACGGAGGAGGCCATCCACTTGCCTCCCGCTCCGGACATAGTTGGAGAAGGTTAAGGTGAGAAGTGCGGACTTGGGCGCTGGAGCTCGAGTTCGCAGAGATGGATAAGCCAAGGAGGAAGAAGGCGCAGGTAAAAGGGTTGGACCTTTATCCCCTTATATGGGCAGACAAGAACATGTGTCCCCACCGGCCTGGTAAAACTCGCTTATCTCCCAAGCGTCACAATCAATGGCGCGGTTGGGTTACCCACGTCCGTATTGATGGGAATCCCGGAATAAGGGGAACACGATCTCTGCTTCGACAAGACATGCCAAGGAAACCGCCTCGCTAAACGCACGGAGGTGGAACAATAAAAACAATTCGAGTAAAGGCTTGGTAATGGTGTGACGTCACGCCACGAAATACGTCAGCAGATTGAACTTGTGTAATATTATTCTCTCTACGGTGGCATGTGGAATTTATTTTGCAGAGCCGGACACTATCCTGGTGTTCACAATCTTCTGTAAATTATTCGGAGGAAGAACCCGCCTTGCAATGCCGAAGACAACATGCGCGCCGGACTCGTCGCCATTGAAGCCTGGTTCAGGGGCTACTGAGGGAGTTCCGGACTAGGGGGTGTCCGGATAGCCGAACTATCATCGTCGGCCGGACTCCAAGACTATGAAGATACAAGATTGAAGACTTCGTCCCGTGTCCGGATGGGACTTTCCTTGGCGTGGAAGGCAAGCTTGGTGATACAGATGTGTAGATCTCCTACCATTGTAACCCACTCTATGTAACCCTAGCCCTCTCCGGTGTCTATATAAACCGGATGGCTTTAGTCCTTAGGACGAACAACAATCATACCATAGGCTAGCTTCTAGGGTTTAGCCTCCTTGATCTCGTGGTAGATCCACTCTTGTAACACACATCATCAATATTAATCAAGCAGGACGTAGGGTTTTACCTCCATCAAGAGGGCCCGAACCTGGGTAAAACATCGTGTCCCCTGTCTCCTGTTACCATCCGCCTAGACGCACAGTTCGGGACCCCCTACCCGAGATCCGACGGTTTTGACACCGACATGGTCCGTCGATAGATGTCCTAATTAACATAGCCGGCTTGACCTAGATTGCAGCCGAGTAGTCACTGTTCGTGCATGTGCCCCCAATGACTAGCCCAACTCAGTTGTCGCTATTTAACCCTCGAAGTGATCCGAAGCACATGACACATAATTTTGCGAGATGACAAGAAACCTTTTTTTAGATTTCTCACCACAACTACAGCCATGTACAACACAGCCTGCATGATATGTAGACGATAGCCAATCCAGGCGTGTCTGCTGGAGTCTGGTCACATGCATGGACGAACTGATGTTCCTTGTCTTGCAGGGATCGTCCAGGCACCAACGTAGTACAACACTCTAGTACTATCGCTCGTCTCCCTCTTCTATTAAGTCACCCGACTTGCGGGGTCGGGGAGTGTGCCTATGGTCGGTTCTCAATTGCCGTCCCACATGTGTGTGCAAACGCAATATGACGCGCGTTCCATTCGGAGAGCAGCGTGCCAGACTGACCGACCGTCTGGGGTGCGACGCGAACGCGACGGGTGTGCTGTATACTCCGTACATGTGTACCGCCATTTTCTAGACGCTTTGCTCCATGGTGTGGGCGCAATCCATGGATACAAAATTAGTATATTGTATACTATTTAAAAGTCGAGGGCGGGGCTTTTCCTGCCCGGTAGGCGGCGGGACAGTTCCGCCTAGTCGGTTGGACAGAGACGTGAGAAGACGAGGGAGTAGGCTGCTGCAAATGTAGGGCTATGTGATTTGACAGCGAGTTACTGCTGGACAGGTGGGGCCTCGTGATTTGACTTGCCATTATCATTTTAACTGTGACGCATGACCGGCGTGAGTCTCTTGATTCCTGACCACCTCCATACAGGTGCCTCTCCCAATGCTCCACCATGTAGTAGTAGAGGCTGGCTCTTGCATGAGAGCCCACTTCTCCACTTTTTCCTTGCCTCTCTTTCCTCCACATATGCAAAAATGCCATGTAAAGCGCACTATTGTACTTACTTGCTCGTACAGGTGCTTAAGCTTGCCACATAAGCATAAAGTCTTATGTGGCAAGTTAATCAAGAAGAGAGAGACTAGTTTGGTGACCCAAGAAAGAAACGGTGCTAAGCGCGTGTACCTAGGTGAAAAGACAATTTTGAGTCTATAGCTAATTAAATGAAGCAAACTTAGCAACACCATTTCATTGGAAGAGGTCACTCCTTGGCAAATGCAATAAATACTAGTACTCCCTGTGTCCCATTATATAAGAACGTTTTTGACACTACACTAGTGTCAAAAACATTCTTACATTATGGGATGGAGGGAGTACGAAGAAAGAGATAGAGAGGAGTAAGAAAAATACACTTATAACCAACCTTATAGCCAAGCTTGTTATAGTATGAGTGACTAAGTGATGACTATGTATGACATGCCAACATCAGATAGCCTAACGCACCGTGTTAAATCTCCAAGGGAGCGACCGCGCGAGCGACGCGACGGTCGTGGTAGGCGCAACCATGATACGGGCTGCTGGCAGCCCTTGGATCTGAGATCAAACGGTCGCATGCTAAGTTGTTAAAAATTTGCAGAATAACCCTCCAGGATAGGATATTCACCCATAGGTCTAGAATCACGCCATGCAACCATTCGATCTCAGATACAAGGGCTCTCGGAAGCCCGTATCATGGGAGAATGGAAAGCCACTACCCTGCTGTTCGCACGCTGGCAGTTCGCTCCTACTCTTTCCCGCATGTCCTTTAATACTACGGCGTTTGCTCCTAGTCGTCCTGTCCATTCACATTACAGCAGTTCCACTAATCCTAACCCTCCTCCCAAATCCATGGCGTCCCAAATCTCCCCGATCGGTGGTGAGTACAAGGTTAGAACCATCACCGGCGATGAGTTCGACGTCATCTACACCCGTTCTTCCGCGATGGTGAAAGGATGCCTTTCTTGCTTCAGACGCATGTTCGAAAACTCACATGATGAGTGGGTCGCTGGGCTAGATGTTGAGTACACCACAGTCGTGGGATGAGAGAAGGATCTAAAGGACGAAGAGAGGAAGAAGCCCGCCGTGATCTAGGTACATAATGTTTGCTTGGTCTACCACATATGCCATGCCAACGTTGAGTGCCAGGATTTTAAGAACTTCCTCGAGGACAAAACAGTCAAATTCGTTATTGTAGACTTTAAGAACGACAAAGAAGTCCTGCGTCGGATAGGCCTCGTTGTAGGCAACCCCTTCGACCTCCAGAAGAATCGGCTGGTGCCCTCTCGTCAGCCCTCAATGCTGACCCTGGCAGGAGCCATGGTTCATCCTTCGTACCGCAAACTGGAGAAACCTCATTACACATTTCATCGTCATGCATGGCAGCGGAATGTACTAGATATAGACCACATCCACTATGCTGCAATGGATGGCTACGTTTGTTTCAATATCTACAAGGGTTGGATGAAGAGCAACAGCCAAGTTGGTGGTTCAAGCAAAGAAGTATCAGCCAAGAGGAAGAGGGACAAGGACGAAGTCGAGGACGTGGATGAGGACTCCGAGTAAGGTGGCAATGTCGTTGCTCATGGCGGTTCTAAACTTCTAATGCAGTGTCTACCGAATTAGTTGCATAGTTTAATTTCAGGTGTGCTTAGTTTAATTTGAGGGGTGTGTTGTGCTGAGCCCCCAGCAGAACTATGTTATGTTTCTTCTCGTTACTTTAACTCTTCAGTATGTACATACTAGTACTAGTATTTCTTTAATAGAATTTAGCACCCCAATTAAGCACGTACAAGCTTTTTTAATAGTACTATATGCATAATTTGGCAACGAACGCTCTCTATATGTACCACCTTTTTTTTTAAATTTCAATTTTTGCTCCATGGCGCAATCCATCGATAGTGGAGTACTACTGTACAAAAGTATACATTTTTAAAAGGCTAGCGTACTGTTCATCACACACACACACACACACACACACACACACACATATATATATATATATATATATAGCCAGATAAATTATCAACCTAGAACGACGTGCATGCCATGTAGTAAACCGATCCGGAGGAAGTATAGTAAAAATGAGGTGATTTTACCGAGCGATCGGCGGGGGAGCATGGCCTGTCATGCGGTCCCACGTGTCATGATGTACCAAGGCGATGTGAGTGTCCCTCTTGAGGCAGAAGCAATACTAGTACGTGGTTTGAGATGATGTCAAACCGAAGTGTGAAATAATGGTTTCTTCGTCCGTCTGGGAAGGTGCGACATTGTGATTTGACGTCTCATTGCTCATTACTAACACTGGGCTGGTACAAGTGGGCTGCGTCCCCCCTGCTGTTCTGCACTGTTATTTGGTGCTTGACACGTCAACCCGGTTGCTATATGTCCCACATGTCGGCGACAGGAAGTACAAAATTCATGAAAGGGAGCATCGATGGAGGAGTATACTACAGAATTCATGAAAGGGAGCGACTTAGTTTTGGAAAAATCTGTTTTTACGGAGTACGTACCCACTAGGGTTTATAGGGCTCATCTAAAAAACATTCGTTTTTCCGTTTGATAAGTCTCAATTCTACTATTCTAGTAGTAGTACCATTACATGTTGGATTTTGAGGTGCGTTAGATCACTCGACGCAAGCAGTGTCAAGAGGAAACTAACCAATGCATGTACAAGTTCATGGAAATTTAGTGGTCATTCATGCATTCGTTCTAATTAATGCCTCGGCAAACATAACTTCTTGAGAAAAACGAGCGTACTGTGCAAACTACGAAATTAATTCGACCACTCACCGTCTACCTTGGTTGGAGAGATTTTGAAATTGAGCTATAAACTGGAAAGGCTTGATTACTATTTGTGGCCTTGTATAGATGCAAAATGTATTTTTTTATAGTGGCCTTGTATAAGTAAATGGAGGGAGTACTAACCAAAGTACGTACGTAGTAGGGACGAGGAGTAAACGGAGGGAGTAGTAAAAATTTCGCCTAAGTGATGACTAACCTTATAGCTAATCTTGTTGTAGTATGAGTGACTAAGTGATGACTATGTATGACATGCCAACATCAGATAGCCTAACACACCATGTTAAATCTCCAAGGGCGCGACCGCGCGTGCGACGCGACGGTCGTGGTAGGTGCGACCATGATACGGGGTGCTGGCATCCCTTGGATCTGAGATCAAACGGTTGCATGCTAAGTTGCTGAAAATTTGCAGAATAACCCTCCCGCGGCAACCGGCAAATTTCCTCCCGCGGGCCGGAGTACGTTTCTCGGTTTGCATGCGGGTTTAATGGAGGCGAGGAGGCGTGTTCATCCGGGCGTGCAGTGGACGGCACAGTACTATTCAATTTGACAACTACAACTAGTATATTATAAAAAACAAAGAATAGTAGTAGAGATAGATATAAGAATAGACACTAGGGAGGTGCACCGTCTACTGCTTCGTGGGCTACACCTGCGCTCCATTCGGCGGCCGCAATGTCCCCTACAACCACTCCCTCCTGTGCTCCATCCGGCGGGCGTTGTTGACATTTGGGGAGCGCACTCTCGCGACTGCTAGCAGCCACGACTTCACCAACGACGACTTCTTCCCCGACCTCGGCAACCTCTTCCTCAACGACATGGGCGACAACCTCAACGCCAATGGTGCTGCTCCCGTTGCACCGTATGTGTTTCTGTCCTTCCTGTTTGAAATCGTGGTAGAATTCATGTTTCTAGTCTGTGTCCTAGACTCGATCTGTTCATCTACTATGCTAGTCCGCATGATTAGTTTAATCTCTGTTATAGCCGTCATGATTTATTTTGTAGTAAATCTCGTAGTAACTTGCTCATATATTCAACTGGCGGAACGTCCCCTACAGCCACTCCCGTTTCATGGACGGCCTGGTCGATGCCTCCAAGGAGCCCTTCGTCTACTGCTATGAGTGCTCGGTGCCGTTTTGGGGCTCGCCGGCGGACATCGTGCATCACCTAACGCAGGCGTGCGGCGATCACTACTGGCCCTTGGCGAAGAACATCAAGTACGAGACGTGCTACCCGTTCATCGTGCCGGAGTCGCTGGAGGATCAGCGCCGCCTGCTAGTCTCGGAGGAGGATGGCAGCGTCTTCCTCTTGATCGTGGCCACCGGTGAGGCCCGCGTAGGCCGCCGCCACATCTCTGTAGTGTGCGTCAGGGGCGACACCGCTAACGCTGACATTGACACGAGGCCGATGTATGGGTGTGTGCTCACTATTACTACCCCTCGGAGGTCCGTGGGCGGCGACACTGGCTACGTCAAGCTGACTTGGACTCTACCAAGCTGGAACCTTCCCGCCGATGTGGACATGGAAAACGCATGGTATTATTTGACCCCCAACAATGTGCATGGGGACTCCAAGGAGGTTCACCTGGACATATGCATTACTAAGTTAAATGTTGATCATTAGTCTTCGCTCAATGTAATCCGCTGTCTAAGCATGTGGAGACTTCCATGCATGATCTTACTCTATTGGAGTATCGCGCATGAATAAAAGTGTATCCATTTATGGTTTAGTCTAGAATCTTCCATGTATGAATTTTTACTACAGTACCGGTGAAAGACTTATGATGAACCATTTCCTGCAAAGCACAATAAGAGTTATTTCTTCACAAGTTTTGGATGCAGGTTGAACAGTTGAACGCTTTTGTTTGCAAAAGATATTTTTTTAGCTATTTCACCCGGATGTTTCTGAGCTCTAGATATGAAATAATATCTGAAGAAACCTATCGATACCTGTTACACATGAGATGACCCCCACATCCTTTGTCAAAATAAACAACACCCCGATCAATGCATTTCACTCTTCCGTGCAACGGACGGACACCTTACTTGCTCCTACAGGTGCTTAAGCTTGCCACATAGGCATAAAGTCTGATGTGGCAAGTTAATTAAGAAGAGAGAGACTAGTTTGGTGACCCAAGGAAGAAATGGTGCTAAGCGCGTGTACTTACATGAAAAGACAATTTTGAGTCTATAGCTAATTAAATGAAGCAAACTTAGCAACACCATTTCATTGGAAGAGGTCACTCCTTGGCAAATGCAATAAATACTAGTACTCCTCCCATAATATAAGAACGTTTTGGCACTACACTAGTGTCAAAAACGTTCTTATATTATGGGACGGAGGGAGTACGAAGAAAGAGATAGAGAGGAGTAAAAAAATACACTTATAACCAACCTTATAGCCAACCTTGTTGTAGTATGAGTGACTAAGTGATGACTATGTATGACATGCCAACATCAGATAGCCTAACGCACCATGTTAAATCTCCAAGGGCGCGACCGCACGAGCGACACGACGGTCGTGGTAGGCGTGACCATGATACGGGCTGCTGGTAGCCCTTGGATCTGAGATCAAACGGTCGCATGCTAAGTTGCTGAAAATTTGCAGAATAACCCTCCAGGATAGGATATTCACCCATTGGTCTAGAATCACACCATGCAACCGTTCGATCTCCGATCCAAGGGCTCTCGGAAGCCTGTATCATGGGAGAATGGAAAGCCACTACCCTGCCGTTCGCACGCTGGCAGTTCGCTCCTACTCATCCCCGCACGTCCTTTAATACTATGACAGTTAGCTCCTAGTCATCCCGTCCATTCACATTACGGCAGTTCCACTAATCCTAACCCTCCTCCCAAATCCACGGCGTCCCAAATCTCCCCGATCGGCGGTAAGTACAAGGTTAGAACCATCACCGGCGATGAGTTCGACGTCATCTACACCCGTTCTTCCGTGACGGTGAAAGGATGCCTTTCTCGCTTCAGACGCATGTTCGAAGACTCAGATGATGAGTGGGTTGCCGGGCTAGATGTTGAGTACACCATAGTTGTGGGACGAGAGAAGGATCTAAAGGACGAAGAGAGGAAGAAGCCCGCGTGATCCAGGTTTCCGTGCATGACTTATGCTTGGTCTACCACATATGCCATGCCGACATTGAGTGCCAGGATTTTAAGGACTTCCTCGAGAGCAAGCTAGTCAAATTCGTTACTGTAGACTTTGGTAACGACAAAGAAGTCCTGCGTCGGATAGGCCTCGTAGTAGGCAACACCTTCGACCTCCAAAAGAATCGGCTGGTGTCCTCTCGCCAGCCTTCAATGCTGACCCTGGTAGGAGCCATGGTTCATCGTTCGTACGGTAAACTGGAGAAACCTCCATACACGTTTCATCGTCATGCATGGCAGTGGAATGTACTAGATATAGACCACATCTAGTACGCTGCAATGGATGGCTACCTTTGTTTCAATATCTACAAGGGTTGGATGAAGAGCAACAACCAAGTTGGCGGTTCAAGCAAAGAAGTATCAGCCAAGAGGAAGAGGGACAAGGACGAAGTCGAGGACCTGGACGAGGACTCCGAGTAAGGTGGCAGTGTCGTTGCTCATGGTGGTTCTAATGCAGTGTCTACCAGAATAGTTGCAAAGTTTAATTTCAAGTGTGCTTAATTTAATTTGATGTGTGTGTTGTGCTGAGCCCCCAGCAGAACTATGTTATGTTTCTTCTTGTTACTTTAACTCTTCAGTAAGTACATACTAGTATTTCTTACATTTCATCTTTTAGTTGGTATAGTACTTCCACTCGTTTATTCACTATACGTACAATATATATGTCCAACATCATATAGCCAGCAGTTTAGTTGTCAAAGAATTTCAGGGTGCTTAGTTTTGTCAAAGAATTCCAGGGTGCTTAGTTTTATTTGAGGGGTGGGTTGTGCTGGACACCATTATTGTGACTAACCTTTTAATAGTACTATGTGCATAATTTGGCGACGAGCGCTCTCTATATGTACCACCTTTTTTTTCTAATTTCAAGTTTTGCTCCATGGCGCAATCCATCGATACTACTGCTGTACAAAAGTATACATTTTTTAAAAGGCTAGAGGGCGGGGCAGTCTAGCTTGGTCGGTTTCACGAGAGGCGAGGGCCTTTGTGATTTGACGGCTCATTACTGCTGGAAGGCGGGGCCTTGTGATTTGACTGCTCGTATAAATGCGCTAACGACCTGATCGAGGAGGAGCAAAGAACCGTGCGGTATACTCAAGTTTTCCACTGGAGTAGTACTGCGACGAGGAGCACGAAACACGGCATCCAGTGCCATATGGCGATAAAAAATGATCTAATTTGCTAGTCATCTCATTGTTAGCATTGTTCTATTCATTCCCTCAAAAAACAAAAACCATTGTTCTATTCATGCCTCGCAGAGAACGTGACACGTGCGGCGAAACACCCGAAGCAAAAGATGAAACACAACAGCAAAAGAAGAAGGAAGATTATCACCCCAAATGATCTAATTTGCCGCGGAGTCGTAACTGCTTCTTCATCACCTCCACGACCTCCATCTCCTTGCGCGTCTCCTCCGCCATCTTCTTCATTCTATCCATGACGTGGGATTTCTCGACGCGAGCCTTCATCATCTGTTCCACGGCTGCATTATGTACCTTGACAACAGCCGGGCGCTCGACGCGGAGCTTCGCCTACTCCTCCTTCTGTTCCATGACAAGGGCCTGCAGCATCTTCATCGAGGAACTACTATTCTCATGCAGATTCTTCCAGCCAGTGTTCTTCTCCTTCAACAGGTCGATCCCGTGGCAGAGCTTCGCCTTGTCCTCCTGAAGTAGCAGGATTTCGCCGGTCGCCTTCTTCTCCGAGGCAATGCTCTTCTTCAGCAGCATCACCAAGCCAGCGGTCAACTCCCCCTGCTGATTGAGCTCAGCGGGCATGTCGTCGAGGCTCTCCTTCAGCAACTCCGTCAAGCCTTGGATGAACTCCTTCTGCTTATTGAGGTGCTTATTGAGCTGATCGGGCATGCTGTCGAGGGATAACGACTCCAACTCCACCGGCTCGGCATGTTCGCCTCCGCGGCTAGGGCGCTCCTGGGAGCCATCGCCTGCCCGTGAGAGATCTTTCGAGGTCTCTGCGTGGCGGCGAGCCCTCTTTTTTTTCCGCAGCCTTGGTTGCCGCTCCCTTGTTACGAGTAGTTCTCAACCTAGAGCTCTGCTCACCGGCCATGGCAACGATGGACGAAGAAGAAGCGCTTATGAGGAGGAAAGGTAGAGTAATTTTCGGTTAGGTAGTTCCCCTTTTTATAACCTAAGTACTAGCACTAGTAGTACTAATACCTGCATAGTGGGAACACATTCAGGTTTGGTATGTAGTACTAGTAGGTGTGAGCAGGCTTTCGAATGTGATGGGAACAAGGTAAAGATTAATTGATGGTTTTGGTTTCGAGGCCCGAAACGGCACCCGATGAGTTTAGCGGAACATAAATTTCAAGTACTACACTGCTCAAATGCGTAAATATTATGTTACTATCAAAAATTGGCACAAAATACGAAGGAGACCAATGGAAGTACTACTACCAACCCACAATTTAACTACTCGCATGCGCGCAGTGGAGTAATAATGTCTTTCTTCTGCCCTCACGTCCACTCAATTTGCATGCACTGTATTAATTGACCATCAATGAAGTGAACGACTTTACACGCGTCAAATTATCACATGGGGTGGATCTTGGTACAAAATTGCATCCGACCGTGTACCTGCGTGTGCGTGCGTGGCGTGCGTGCACATCTTTGCTTCGTGCATGTACCGCCAGTATGGCTCAGGGAGGACGAGTACATTCCTCTGGAACCAGCAGCACGTCACTGCGATCAATCCACGCAAGGAGGTCGCGACAACGCCTCCACATGTGCCACGTGGCTTCATGAACTGTAAGAGAGACACTGTGTAGCGTGCCATTGGTATTCTAATTTACGTGTTTTGCACATACTCGAAGTACTAGTAATTTACACGTGCATTGCACGCATTAGATTTTGCAACCAAATTATGAATAAATACCACACTATAGCATGTAAGATCTTAGTCATATATACGTGATGTAACCCTTCGTTTAATTCTTATAGTTCATCTCATTCAAAATCAAATTAAGCTCTTAGTCATATATGCGTGTATGGGATGTTTCCTATGAAATCTAGTGCAAATGAATCATATGGAAAAATTTCTATGGTTTACAATCCTACGAATCAAACAACCAAGATAGGAAAAATTCCTAATGATTAGAATCCTCCAAAATTCCTTTGAGAATCCTTTGAATCAAAGAAGCCCTTAATCTATTTTATGATTCATGGAATTGTGCATTGTAAAGCATAAAGTAAAAACAAATAATGGCAATTCAACTAGAAAAAAAGTTTGGGCAGTTATGATACGGAAGATTCTAGAACAAAAGAGAACCACTGTTGTTTTGTGGTTTGTGCATTATGCTTAAGTTCAACCATGGAGTCTTCTAGATTGTACATGTGGCAAAATTCGGTGGGGGCTAGAAGATGGTGCGAGGGGCCGAGTGGAGGGAGACTATGAAGGAATGCATAAGTGCGAGATCGATATTTAGAGAGAGGGGGCGAACACGTGCTCTGTTGCACGAAGTGGCGGAGCCATGAAAAATAAATGAGCTAGGGGGCCAAGCATTGCTAATCCTTTACAAGGAGGGTCAATTTATGAAATTAAACCTTTTTAGCAGCAATTGTCTAATGATCACATTCTCGATATATAGTGATGTTAGGAGGGGGGGGGGGGGCAGGGCCCTTACTGCCCCCTGTCTTCACCATTGTGCACGCATCTGAGAGATGAAGCGGAAGGCATGGATGATGAGAGGGGGACGTTGGATATATAATTAATGTGGGTGTATTAGCTATTTATGTTAATCCTATATAGAGAGGTATAGATTGATCGATGTGGACGTGGGAGAGGTATAGATTGATCGATGTGGACGTGGGAAAGAGGGTGAGACCTCACTGGATATATCGATTGACCGGTTTGTGTGGAAAACTATGAAAGACCTAGCTATATACACACATACATAGAGGAACATCGATCGTTGAGCATGCACGCGTGAGAGATAAAGAATGCCTGGTATGATGGAGAGGGGGATGTGTGTAGGTGTGTGCCTTCATGGGAGACCGACCTGAAGAAAAAGATTGCATGCGTGCGATAGATAATGCCGACTGGTAGTGTGTGTGCATGCATGCACGAGAGAAAGTTAGTGGTACAATTATAAAGAGAAGACTACTGTGTGGGTGTAAAAGAATAGGTGAGGTCATAATCAATGTAAAGTTGAATTCAAATATTTGAATAAGAGATCCTGATGTTTGAAACCCATGGATGCATGAATATAACGGAGATCTGCGTGGTGTGGTTTGGAAACGAGCATGTTGTAATGTATACACATTGAACAAGGTCAAACTGATTTGAATTTGAGATACTGATGGCAGACATCATTTGCCCATGTCGCATCCGTGCATGTAATTGGAGATGATGGGCGGCTTTCGCATCACATATCTATATCTATACCCATATATATATATTATATCATATATTTTTTATATTGTGTGCGGGTAACTTTAACTTTGAAAGATGGTCGTTGGATGAGGCGAATCTGATGGTCCAAAGATGGCAAATTTGAGCACTATTGGCCATTGGATATCATCTAGATTCTATCAGATTTCGCTACATGTATAATCTAGAAGACTCCATGGTTGAACTTAAGCATAATGCACAAACATCAAAACACAAGCACTTCTTATTTGTTCTAGAATTTTCCGTATCAGAATTGCCCAAATGTTTTTCTACATGATTTGCCATTATTTGTTTTTTACTTTATGTCTTACAACGCACAATTCCATGAATCTTAAAATAGATTAGCTTTCTTATGAAAACTAGATGATTTTGAATGAAATGAACTATAAGAATTAAATGAACATCTACATCATGCATATATGACTCAAAGCTTGCATGCTATATTGTGGTATTTATTCATAATTTGGTTGCCAAATCTCATGCATGCAATGCACGTGAACCTTACTCTAGTCTAAATGGTGTTTGTGTGTGTATTGTGCGTGTTGAGGTGCAAATTGTCTTTTTTGGGTACACGTTAAGCTTATTCTTCCGAAATTTCAAGCCGCGCCTTGTTATGCCAAAAATTGAAGCTAGCGTCTCTGTCTATCGTGCTGCAAAACTCCCGCCTCTTCAACCCGCGCCTTGTTAGCCCGAAATATTTAAGATATATCTTTGTCTCGTTGTGCTCCGACAACTCCCTCCATCTCAACCCGCGCCTTGCTATTCCAAAATTACAACGCACGCGAAAACTCCCACCTCCTGTGAAATCCCAACACGCGAAATGCTCGTGGTACCCCTGAACCGAAAGAACCGCCTCAAATCGGTGGGGGGTACTTTCGTAACTTACCCCACATTTCGGACAAGCGCGTCTCTAAGCCATGGTTCCCCACTGCCATCCCATCCGCCCACCCATTCGTACACCGAGGCCGCGAAAACCCGCGACGAAACCCCACACCCTGCTCCGTCGGCCACCCAGCCGGAGCCTCTTCCCCGTCAACGTCGTCCACAGTAACACCTCGACGTCCCTCATCCACCGCATCGGATGAGGATCCGTCGTCGATCTCATCGTCCCGCCGGTTCAGCCACCCCGTCCTCCACCTCCAAGGAGCTACCCCGATGTTCCCCTCGTCTTTCGCGCCACCTCCATTCCCACACTGCCGTCTTCACCTGCACCACCGGAAGAGCATCATCATCACTATTTCCTCGAATGAAGCTGCGGCCTAATCAGCGCCACCAAAGAGGTTGTACACTAATCGCCGCATTTTCTTCTTGATTCGATCTCACTGTGTTGCCGGCGCTCGGTCCCGAGCCAACACGGCACGACTCCATCCACGGCGGCGTCGCCGGCCACTTCCTCCACGACGTCGCTCCCTCGGCGGCGACGTCCACATCAGTAGGAGTTGCTGCTGCTTTAGCTCTCGCTCGCGCTGCTGCTCTACTCTTACTCTTGGTCCCCTGCCTGGTCTGCTCTTGCTATTGCTCTTGCTCGCGCTGCTGCTCTCGCGCTTGCTCTTGCTTGCGATGCTGCTCCGATTTGGCTACACTTCAGTCGACTGAATTGACTTTCGGTTCAGTCGATTTTCAAGGGGTGGGCTCGCTGGGGTGAAGGAAGAACCAGCCGCTGCGGGGAGGGGGGCTCGCCGGAGAGGTACCCCACTATCTATCTTAGGGTTCAAGATGGGGGCGGTGGTCGCCGGCAGTGGCGGGGCGGTGGCGGGGGGATCGCTGGAT
>NC_041383.1:420634659-420650905 GCF_002162155.2 Triticum dicoccoides | reverse complement strand
GTGGGGAGTGTTTTCGGGGCGGGAGGGGCGGTGCACCGTCGGCCGCGGGCGGCGGGGGGCTGCTGTTTGGCCGGTGGTGGCTGGCGGCTCAGGGGGGTGGAGGTTGAAGATGAACCACAGGCCCTTGATTTCGTATCCAATGGCTGCAAAATCGACTGACCAGAGATGAAAAAGTCAGTCGACCGACGTGTAGCCTCACCTTGCTAGTGCGTTCAGTTTCGACAGCAAAATTCAGTTTCGACAGTTAGGTTCAGTTTCGACAGTTAAGTTCAGTTTCAACAGTTAAGTTCTGTTTCGACAGTTAAGTTCAGAGATGAGCGGCTGATGTATTTTACATCTAGCACTTTGTGGTTATGTATTTTACGTCATGTATTGGATATGCTATTAGAATTCCACTCAGGTTAACATTGTTCGTTGTCTCTCTTGTCCTGCTTCAGCCTCGGCGTCGTACAACTCACCGGAGCTGCTCCAACGATGAAACCCTCCATCACAGCGGAGCAGTACCTTGGGCTCCATCTCCAGACGCCTAAGATCTTCTTCCCCTCCTCCGACAACAAAGTTAGCCGGAGCATCCTCACCGGCCAACCCAATCACGCTGAGATCGACATGGCTTCGCCAAAGAGGTTGTACACTTGTTGCATCTCTTTTTTACTCTACATGTTATATATATTGTCCACTGAGCACTCGTAGTAATGGGAAATACGATTATTTTATCCTACTATATGACAAGCAGTGAGGTACCAGGCAACTTAGCTTTCCGTGATGGACTCTCTTGAACACCGTCATTATTTATCTCTCCATGTTTGAGCTGTGCATTTGTCGATGGCCCTGGGAGTTGAGCTAGTAGGGCAGTGGCCTGGGTCCAAAGTAATAGAAGTAGCACAAAAACATTTTTTAGTGTAGGCTTTTCCTTGCTCAAGCTTGCCTACTAGAATCGCCAGTGCTTGAAAGGAATAGTGAATGAAAAACATAGGAATTGGAAAGTTTCCTATGGTACTACTATTCATGAATTTGGTTCAAAGGAATGGAGCAAAGGAAAACTATAGGATTTGTTCCTTTAGTGTCTCCTTGAAAGAAAAACCGTAGGAATTCTAATTTCCACTTCTCCTCCTTTTCATATTCCTATTCATCAAGCACAAGACTAAGAGATAGTAGCATAATAGCATTATAACCGTACATTTTCTTGTGGTTTGACTTAATCTCACCATGCTTTTTTGCATCCTGCAATTGTTGTGAATCAAACACCCAGATTGGCAGAAATCCTGTGTTTTTAAATTCTCTGTTTTGCACGTGCAGTCCTATCCTATTCCTGTCTATTTCCTATCCCTGCATTGTTAGAATCCTCAAATTCAAACAAGCCCTTACTCAATTACTTCTGTTACAGATATGTGTCAAAGAAAACCTTGTGTGGTTTGTCCTGCTCCTGCGGCGTTGTGTTCCGCCCCACCTCAGCTGCTCCAACAACGGAAGGGTTCACCACAGCAGGGATCCGCTCTCCAGACTGTCTTTCGCTGCCTTAGATCTTCTTCCCCGCCGCCGACAGCCACGACAACTGCATTACCATCATCAACTGAGCAAATGGCCTTGAGGACTACACGGGTCCGCAAGAGAGGTCACGCTCTTCCGTGTCTGCTTACGTTATGCGTCACTTAATATGATGACATGCTACATTATCGTCGTGTTCACCTATTAGACTCCGAGTCAGGTCCAAACTAATGCTGAAACTTGAGTTTTTAAATGGTTGTGGGGTACATATTGGGGCAGCAATCAGTACTATCTGTCTACTATCTGGTTAATATCCGGTGTCTACTATGAATTTCATGTTGGGTGCAAACAAACATTAAAGGAGCCATTATCTGTATTTTTTAACTAAAGCTATTATCTGCCTGCTATCATTGGTTTTGGGTCTATCCACAGTTTGCTACCATCACTCTGGATTTGTGCATGCACTCCTTACATAATTTCACTATGTTTTATTCCTATGCATGCCAATTATTGTGCACAATGGAACTGATCATGTAGAGCAAAGGAGACGAGCCTTGCGTGGCAATAAAATTTCATGCAGACGTCGTTCCATGGTGGGCGCAAAGGCAGCCCCCCCCTCCACCCATTTCGGATCGTAATCAAGTGGAAGATAACTGTTCTGAGGGGGATTCAGAAGGAGAAGACCACTCCTATTTACCCCATGAGGTCTTCGCTCTAACTTGGCATGCTAATGTTGGTAATATCATGCATATGGTGCCTTGCATTGCCTACTGTATACATTAAAGATGTCAACTGCTTAGTTTAGACATGCTTTGTGTCAATGCCATCTGTTTAGTTTCTTTATCGTATATGTGAATCATGCAATGCCATCTTGTCTAGCCAGGCATCATTTATGTGAATTTTGCAATGCCACCCTGGTTAGCCAGTCATCTTATATGTGAATTATATCATGCCATCATTTTTTTATTATGGGTTAAATTTGTCAACAATTTTAGTACATTCAATTACTCTTCCTGTGCATCAGCCATTCGGCACGGTCATGGAAAAATCTGGAGTGGAAACAAGGTCTTCAGAGCATACAATGCTATCTGACGAAGCGCATGTCTTGCTGGTTACCGATAGCTCCTCAGAGGAGGATTCAGAGACAGATAACCAGTCATATTTCCCCCTTGAGGTGCATGCCCTAACTTGGCAGGGTTATGTTACTCATATCGTGCGTATGGTATCTTGCATTGCTATGCCATTTGCTTAGTTTAGACATGCTTTGTGTGAATGCCACCTGTTTAGTGTCTAATTACCATATATGTGAATTATGCAATGCCATCTTATTGCAAGACATTATATATGTGAATTATGCAATGTTATCTTGTTGCAAGGCATTATGTATGTGAATTATGCAATGCCATGCTATTTAGGCAAGTGTCATATATGTGAATTATATCATGCCGTCCTCTTTTTGTATTTCTCATTGCTTTTGTCGACAATGTTTGTATATTCAACTGCTCTTCCTGTGCATCAGCCATTTGAATTGGTGATGGAGAAATCTAGAGTGAAAACAAGGTCTTCAGAGAAGACAATGCTACCTGCTGAAGCAGATATCTTGCTGGTTACACATAGGTCTTTAGAGGAGGGTTCAGAGGCAGATGACCAGTCCTATTATCCCCCTGAGGTGTATGCTCAAATTTGGCAGGGTTATAATACTCATATAATGCATATGTTGTATTGCAATGCTTATTTTTTACAACATATACACAATATTGAATGCCATCTCCTTAGTTGACACATCATATATGCAATTGCCCTCTGCTCACTTCCTTAGTATATAAATCATATATTTGAATTATGTCATGCCATGATGTTTACATAGACAGCATGTATCTGAATTATGGCATGCCAACCCATTTTCTAAAGACATAATATAGTTATATCATCTCATCCTATTTACATAGTCATCATATTTTAAATTATGTCATTCTATCCGTGAATTATATCATGCCATCATGTTTCCATTGACGGCATGTTTGTGATTTATGGCATGCTAACCACTTTAATAGACACATCATATAGTTATATCATGTCATCCTATTTACATAGTCATCATATTTTGAAGTATGTCATTCTATCCTGTTTAGTTAGCCATCATACATGTGAAATTGTGTCATGCTATCCTGTTTAATTAGCCATCATATATGTGAAATTATGTCCTGCTATTCTGTTTGCTTAGACAACATAAATGTGAATTATTTCATGCCCTGTTTTCTTCCCTACTATCCGTTGCACCTGTCTATCTTACAGTGTCTGTACATTCAATTACTTTTCTTGTTTATCAACCATTTCAATTGGAGGGAGTGATGGTAGTATCTGTGGGAGTAAAAACACGGTCTTCAGAAAAGATCGTGCTACCTGTCGATGCAGATAGAACCACGGTTGTACTTGCCCAAGAATCAGCCCCACCACACATAACCCACACTCATGCAGATTGTACCCCTACCCAGTTGGACAGAGAACCAGCTACACCCCTTCTAACCCCAACCCCAGCAGATAGACACCCAGTTCCCGTTGACACATCACCGTCTCCACCACAGAGCACCCAAACACGAGCAGTTAGTAAGGCAACTGCAGTGCCCAAATCACAAGGACCACCACTCCAAACCCGAAGTCAACGTTTAAAGCAGAAGAAGAATTGTTCTCAGGTCAGGTTCCATAGCTATGGTTCATACTACTTTGCTCTTGCATCACTGTATTTATTGATACCAACCAATTTCAAATTTGAAGGATGCAATTGAAACTCCAATGGCGCAACAAGTGTGTTTTAAACCTGTTTCTTCAACGTGTTTGGCTGTTTGTTGTTGTAACTTGCTCTATGTTGATTTCAGTTTCAATTGAATAAACAGTTATGTTCTCATGCCATGCACATTACAAGTGTCGTTATTGCTATGTAGTTTCCCACACTTATATTTTGTCTATGCTGCTTTGTCTTAAATAGATATGATTTGAACTGTATCTATCTTGATTTGGCAACATAAACTAGAATGATATAGACCATACAGTGACCATACTACATAGATATATGTTTGTTTCATGCTGTTATCCTGTCCACCTTACTACTGAACTGGTTTACCAAAATGAGTTTCATATACTACATTGTAAACCTGAGATGTGTTTGTTTGTTTCTCTTTTAGAACGCAGATAAAATATTGGAGAAGAGTAACCTGTTATGCAATGGTAAAGGAAGTAATGCAGATAAGGTTCAAGATAGTGAGACATCCCTGTTGGTCTCCAAGAAAGCTGATAAAAACTATACTGAGGACACTGAGACAACCCCAAAGTCCTGTCTTGATGTAGTGTTCGAGTTACTGGCTACCACTGCTGGCACCAGCTCTTCGAACTCGTTGCCTGAATCAGTTCGGCTTCTTGAGTCTCAACTTCAAGTTGAAAGACATCGATCAGATGTTATGCGACAGGAAGCTGAAGGACTGAGGAAGTCCCTGCAGAATTCGGATGCATACTTTCTAGTGCAACAGTGGGTGCTGGAGGACTTAAGCGCCAAACAAGAGAAAGATAATAAGCTTGCTAAGCATCTTGCCAGCATTATGGGTACCCAGGATATTGTTTCTTGAGCTATTTTGAAGTGGTTTCATTTCTGGACTTGTTTTGCTGTGACGTATATATGCTGTTGTGTTCCCTATATTTGCGCTGGTGGCGAACTTTGATGCCCAGTGGATGTAATATGTGTAATAGCCGTGATAGCCTAGTGTAAGTTGCTTGCTTATTTATTTCCTTGTTGTCTTTTTTATTTGTTTGCTTGTAGTCAGTGCAGTTCTTTTTCTGTGGTTTGCTAGTGGCTGCAATAACCTATTTTTTAAAACTAGGCCACAATAACCATGGGCTAATATTTACTGTAGTGACACTGGACCTATGGGCCGTAGAAACAGTGGGCCTTCTACGGGCCGTATAAACAGTGGGCCTTCCACGGGCCATAGAAACAATGGGCCTTCTATAGCTCGCAGAAACAATGGGCCTTCTATAGGCTGTATCATCAATGGGCCTTATACGGGCAGTATGATCGATTGGCCAAACATGGGCCAATAACAGGCCGCATTATGGCCGTAAACAGGCTAGAGTTAGAATCGTCCGTTCATGGGCCGACCATAACGGGCCATCGTTAATAGTCCGTATTTCATGACGCTATGAAAATGGCCCAACGTGTTAACGGACCACAAACGGGCCGACTGTAACCACGGGCTGAATTTGGCCCATAAGCAGAAAATGACAGTAATGGGCCGTAAGTAAACGAATGCTGGAAATGAGCCCAAGAATAAATGGGCTCTGAGAAGGCCGAAAGATAACATACCCAACGGAATAACGGGCCCTTAAGGTTATAAAGTGATACACTGTTCATTACGGGCCAGTTTCACCACGGGCCGTTAATGGGTGTAAAGTAATACACTGTTCATTACGGGCCAGTTTCACCACGGGCCATTAATAGGCCAAGAGTTACATAGGGCCTCATATGGGCCAAAAGACGTCATGGGCCATACATGGGCCAGAAGTGAAAATAGGCTGGAATCATATTAGGTGGCCCAGATAACGCTACTGGGCCTAATTCAGATAGGGCGTAATGGGCCTTGGGTTAGCGGGCTGTAAATGGGCTATATGCGAACAAGCAGTTAACAGGCTTTACATGTGCCGGCCCGCCACCTTTTTACCAAGTCAAATGGGCCGGCCTTTTCACAGGAATGGGCCTCTGTTGGGCCGTGCCATGTGTCGACGTATCATAGGCGCCTTCTGTCCAATGAGTGGATGACATCTGTCCCAACGGTGAGCCGACACGTGTTTCCTCCACCCAATGATGATTTTACACGTGGAAAATCCCCATTGGTCGGGGCTGTTAACGGGTTATCGGATCCAAAACCCGACGCGATAGCTTAACGGCGTTCCGTTACGGTGGATGCCACGTGTCGGTCACCCTTGACGAAAGCACTTCTGTGACGCGCGCGTCATGGAAGTGGACACTTCCGTGATGATAATTTTGGTAATGTCATGGAACACTTCTACGACAGCACATGTATGACTATCTTGATTCTGTCATAAATTTGTCATGGATGTACATGCAAGACAAAAAACGCGACCTACTGTGACAAACACGTATCATCACGGAAGTGTATTTTTTTTGTAGTGCCAGCCACGCCCCCAACAAGCTCCCTAAGGCCTTTTCTGTCGCCGGTGCCGAAAATTCGGCCCAGTCGCACCCCAAGAAACCCACATTCTGCCGGCTCGGGCCGATTTTGGCGCCGGCGGACCCAGGCCGAACCCGGCGCGCTGGGGGTGCCGGGGGAAACATTTTTTTGCGCGAAATGAAATGGGCTCGCCGAGTCAGCATCTCGCCGCCTTTGTTGTCCTCATCGCCTCGGTTCCCGTGGGAATCAATGCCAAGGCTGCCGCGCCGGTCAGCCTTTCATTGATGCCTCACGGGCGGCACAGTGAAGTCGCGATGACGCGCGTACCACCCTCTCCCACCATGCGGCACATGGCGGCAGCCCTCTCACCGTGCATTCGCGGCTATAAAAGCTGACCTCCCTCGCCGGTGAACGCACAAGCCCTAGCCACCGACAACCCTCTCGCCCCCCTCTCGCCACCGACTTCTCCGACACCCCTCTCTCCCCCATCTAGCCCCCCGTCGACAGGCAATGCCCGAGTGCTTCCCAGGCGATAGCGCGGCGACGAACGGCTTCGGCCGCCACCATCTGCGTGAGGACGAGGCGCACCTACTCTACGAGGCCGTCTACCCGGTGCCCCGGACATGCGGGTGCCGGACTCATGGAGGCTGAGCGCCAGCGGCGTCCCGGTGCCCCTGACACCCACCGGTGCTGAACGGCACGCATCCGGTCATTGCTGTCAGAGGAGAAGAGAAACGAGCCGAGGTACGCCGCTGACAGCCACACATTGTGGACGATGTACTTCGACCACCGCCACACCGACCAGGTCGCCTCAACGAACGACATCCTTCCCCATGGCCGCCTCAACTCCGATGGGCGGCGCTAATGGTGGGGCATTCCCGACCGCACCCTCGAAGCCGTCCTCGAGCACATCGAGGTCGGCAACACGCCGCGCCTGGAGTACCCGGCACCCCCGTCCTTCTCTCGCCACCGCGGTAGTTCCTGGACGCCATGGCGAATGGAGACGGCGACCTCCTTGTCGTCGGGCTCTGGCTCTCTTTCCTCCGGTTCACCGGCACTCCGCCCCGTCAAGCCGGAGCCGCAGGAAACGCCTCTTGGGCGCCGCACACGCGACCGCGCCCTCATCATCAACGAGGGCAGCTGCCGCTCTCCCTCTTCCTACCGCCTCGTATGGCCAAAGACCGAGCCGGGTTTTCTCCCCATGAAGAAGGAGCACGAGGCCATGGCCGCCGATGATGAGACCGCTCTCAAGTGGGCGAAGGCGGACTACGTCCGCGAGCAGATGGAGCGCCAGCACCGGGCCTTCAAGGAGATCAAAGCTCGGTGTCGCGGATGCGAGGAGGGCGGCGTCATCATCCTTGACAGCGACGACGAGGAGGCGCCCGAGCCGTCCACCCCCCCGCACATCGGCGACGCTGGCCAGGGGTGCAGCGGTGATGGCGACGACACGCAGGGCGGCAGCGGCGGCGTCTACACCTGGTTCTACAGGCTCCTCGGAATGTAGAAGGCGGGCGGCGTAGTAGTAATGTCGTTTTTAGTTGGTTTTAATTTATGTTTTTTAGTTTCTGTACAAATATGAATAAAATCGCCGAGTTTGGACGAATTTTGTGTCATGTTTGATCGATTTCCTTTTCAAAAAAGGGCGTATGGGGGCGACCTGGGGGCAGCGGCTGGGAACCCGATCGGCCCCATGCCGAAGTTATCACCGGTTCGGCCCCATGCGGTGCTTTTTTCTAGCCCCTGGGGGCCGAACGGCTGGAGATGCTCTAAGTTTAACCGTAAATTTAACCGACGAGACCAATTGCGGCAGGAGTAAAAATTATACCACTCATTTTTGCTCTCGCCACAGTTGGTCTCGTTTGTTAAATATGCGGTCAAAGTTAGATCTCGGGAAACTTGGGCCCACTACATTGTGAAATGGAGGAAGTAGTACATTGCATGTAGGCTGCCTGGCAGCAACTTTTCAAGCATTTGGTTGCCCGTGTTTTGTGTTTTTTTATTTTACTCATGCGCTACATGGCGTTTAGTTGCACATGTTCGGTTCGATGTAGTAAACTTGTACTCCTTGTCTTTGGCTGATGCACAAGATATCGGATGAATTCTCGTGGGACAAGATCCGGGTGAAAACTTTGTCTTCGGCCGGTGGCCAGAGCCAGTGATGGTGATGCCCCAGGCGTCGTTTTCTTTTTGAAGGCATCATCGAGGTGAAGCTCCCACCTCCTTTCGCTACCTCCGGGGCATCGTTCTTGGAGGGGTTCATCGGCTAGAGGGACCAGTGGATGACTACAGCAGTGGAGCGGCATGGCATCTGACGCGTCGACAATGGTGGGTCTCAGCGGCATGGGGTAACGGGGTCTCGGTGGTGGTCACGTGTTGATGGACGCACGCAGGATGGTGGCGATGGCTGGCGTCGTGGTGGCGTCGACGGCAGTTGGGCCTGGCAAGGCATGTGCATTGATCTCTCTTGAATATGGGACGGCGGAGGATTCTTCAGTGTGCACATGCGGTGCATGCTGAGGGTCTGCTATCGGTTGGTGATCTTGGCTCATGGCAGCCTGGGGTGGCCACCGGATTAGATGGTGTGCGTGGATGAGCCAGGGAACTTCGAAGACTTGTAGGCGTAGCGATTGAGATCGCCATGAAGGTGGCTTTGGGTTGATTCATGTACCTACTTTGTCAGACTATTGAATAATTAATAAAGGTGATTGTATGCATCTCTTGACGTAGGGGGCGGGGTAATCCTGTTTTTTGAAGAAAAAAATCTTGTACATTTGTGTTGTGGCTATCACCACCCTAACCAGTGCTCATTGTACATTACATACGATCATAAAATGAAAGCAATACCACAATCACGACGAACTGGATGATTGTGACCAGGTTTTTCACCCCACATAATCCAATTTGATCTGCACCCTTGCCACTTCAAGATACCTTTTCTTATTGAGCACGAACTTAGAGTAATCATCCTCTGTCTCCTACCTACCTAAACCATTGGCATGTATATCATGATCGTAGACTCCTATAACCCTCTAAATAAACCACATACCACTTCATCTATGTTGGGGCCAGTTTTCTGGCACATAAATCCCAGCAAATGACCCCTGTATCATCACCAGCCCCAGGATTACTGTTCGTTGGTGGACACTTTCTTGATAGAATTCCAAGGAATTACAAGAATTTGAGTACAAGACCATAAAGGTCCAATTAATATATAACAAGGATCTCTAGTGGTGGATGACGGAAGCCACTCATGGATCTCCAACATTGATGGGACTCCATTCCCTCAAGAACAGCTGATCTGGATAACTCCTATCTCGTGTGGCTGCTATCTTCGAATCCTAGGTTGCGGGGGTGTCTTCGTAGTACTCTTGTCTAAATCATGATCTGGCCAAGCCAATAGCCAGGGACAAGCCAATGAGTATGTTTGAATGTACTCATAAGCATGATGAACAAAAGATATACCGAATGCATATGCTCAAGAGGAGTTAAATTATATGCATGTGTTGACTGAAAAGTTAAGCATGGCATGATAAATATTCATACGGTGCGCAAGGATAAATAAATCATGTTAGTAGTAAAGCAAGGAAATGAAATGGAACATCGGGCATTGGACCGCTCGAGGAATTCCAAGAAAAATGCCAAGCAGGTGTCTAAAGCGACGCCTCGAGAGGTCTTGGAAAGAAATGCCAAATGGGTGTCTAAAAGCGACGCCTCGAGAGGTCTTAAAAATAAATGCCACGGTCGGGTGTCTGAAGCGACGCCTCATAAAGGGCTTATAAGAAAATAATAACATGAGGATCCGGTGAACTAGCTATCCCAAGTGATACCGGAAACGAAAGTAAAAATGAGTATCTCGGGTAGTCTAGCCATCCCAAGAGATACTCAAGGTTGCACAAGAGAGGAAAAGGTTTGTCCACAACAATATTCATGTCAACAATAATATTGATAGTGGCACCAGTAGTGAAAATAATTATCCTACAAAATGAACCAAGATCAATTTAATTATTTCCTCCAGAGACTGACACTAAGACCGACACTTGACCAACCCAAATTGTAGTCCTTAACTGTGGACACGGCCATTCGAATAGATATAACTCTGCAGAGGGTGCACTCTTTACCCACGTGTATAGGATTTATCTAGCCAACATCGAGACGCTGACTAATTCCCATTACAGCCTCTTGGTTGAAAACACACCTGACCAGCACACACCAGATTAACTTTCCGGATGCCAGGAATCACCCAAAGCATCATTCAAGAGAAACTCTAAGGCGGGGAGACCATCGTCTCGAGTAGCATGGGATCACTATTAACACGCGCGGATTACAAGGGGTGCCCCCCTCTCGGCCCTTCCGGATACACCCATGCCCCCTGACCCGATGACTAGCATTATAACTGGTACCTAGAAACCTTCATCGCAGCCTCTCTGTACGGTGTGTGCAAGGAAAGGGGTTAACAACTTACATAACTGTTTCCCTACCTGTGGAAGGGACAAGTGGTAGCGAGAAACAAGCACGGGGGTTACCGGAGCAAGACTCGATCTACAGTCGATTGGGGAGGTTTAAGTTTTCCTGTAATGGTTAGCACAACATATTTTCTCGGTAGTACCCAACAGGGTCACCACCCGGTATGTCCCAACATACCCTCACAGATCATTCTTGTCACAACGAGATTTCAGTCTCACGGTCACTTTCCTCGTGACTGATCTCTTCCTGCAGATTAGTCTGGACCAACATAGGCATATGTGCCACATGAAAATAACCATACACACCCATACTTCATGCTTTAAAAGGGGTAACACAATATCAATGGATCATGCATGCAGTAATAACCATATGCAAGTTCTATGTGAATTCAACATATTCATAATTCAATCATACTTGCCAACAAACAATTATACAGTCACCATATCATGTGTTTAACATGCCTACCTTGAGCATGCAGAAAGATTGGGTGCACTTCCAAAATTTTGAGAATTATAGCTCCCCTCCATTTTTCCTATTTTCAAAATATTACAATTACCACATAAAGCCAAAACAGTGCTAAAAAGTTATTTGGAAATTTTTGAAATATATATTAAAATAAACTATATGAAGATGAGAAATAACAGAAAAATAATCTAGTCATTTGGAGTTGTGATTTAAGAATTAGAGGCTGTCAAAGTTACAGTCAAATCTTAATTTAAATTAAAACAGAAAAAGAAAACGGTTCGGTAGATATTACGCTTTTAGCATAGGGAAGACATACTCTCTAGAATACGCCTCCACTTAAGTCAGCGCATGTTGATGTGGGAGTCACTAACAGTGGGTCCCGCAGGCCCACCAGTCAGGTTTGACTAGTCAGCTGCCCGCGCCTTCTCCTTTGGCTGAACAGAGGCGGCGCTCCGGCGAGGCTTACCGGCGAACGACGACACTGTTTGGAAAACCGAGGCCACCCACGAGCTCGGGAGGTCGAGGCGGTCCCTCCGGTGGTCGCCGTGGTCTTCGGGGTGGACGGAGTCACCAGCGGTAAGGTCTCCCGAGGAGCTCTAGCAGAGATGGATTGGGACTTTCGCCTACAGGCGACCTTGAGCGGGATTAAGGGGTGGAGCAGGTTCATGGGATAATGAGAGAGCTTCTGGTGAAGTGAGTGGAGAGGGGGAGGCCCTGATGGCGTCGGAACCAACGAGGCAGTGGCGGCGACCGTGGTTTCTGGAATTGGAGAAGACGACCTCCTCTGGTCGTTCTGATGCTATGAGAGACTCACAGAGGGAGAGAGACGGATGGTGATGGGCTGAGCGGGCTCGGGGAAAGCTTAAATAGGCGGCAGAGGGCGGTGCCGCGGCTTCTAGAGAGGAACATGTCCGCGGCTGCCATTCATGGCGAACCGGAGGCGGTGGCAAGGTAGGCGTGGTCGGCGCGGTTAGGTGAGGATGGTGGCTGCCATAGTTACGCCTGGGAGGAGCTAGGTGGCTCAGGGTGCACCACTGTCACGCCCAAGATGTGACCCTATCCTAAAGGAACTCAAAGGTCCCACCAAGGATAGAAGCGCATCTTGAAGACGCTTTTGCAAGGTGGATATCATTACATCAACATTACATAATAGATGGGGATACATACATAAGGCATACAATGCCACACGAATACATTAACACCACATACATAAGATCAACATCCGACTACGGATGAAACAGAAACAGGAGCTCAAACGACACCCACCCTGCTAGCCCAGGCTGCCGACCTGGAACCTATCCCCTGATCAAAGAAGAAGCAGAAGAAGATCTCCAAACAAGCAAACATCGCTCTCGCATCAAGATCATCGCAAAACCTGTACCCGCAACTGTTGTTGTAGTAATCTGTGAGCCACGAGGACTCAGCAATCCCATTACCATGGGTATCAAGACTAGCAAAGCTTAATGGGAAAGGAAGGGGTAAAGTGGTGAGGTTGCAGCAACGACTAAGCATATGGTGGCTAACCAACGCAAATAAGAGCGAGAAGAGAGCAAGCGGAACGGTCGTGAAGCTAGCAATGATCAAGAGGTGATCCTGAACACCTACTTATGTCAAACATAACCCAAAGACCGTGTTCACTTCCCGGACTCCGCCAAAAAGAGACCATCACGGCTACACACGCGCTTGATGCATTTTAATTCGGATCTGGTGTAAAGTTATCTACAACCGGACATTAACAAATTCCCATCTGCCACATAACCGCGGGCACGGCTCTCGAAAGTTTATACCCTGCAGGGGTGTCCCAACTTAGCCCATGATAAGCTCTCGCGATCAACGAAGGATATACCTTCTCCCAGGAAGACCCAATCAGTCTCGGAATCCCGGTTTACAAGACATTTCGACAATGGTAAAACAAGACCAGCAAAGCCGCCCGATGCACCGACAATCCCAATAGGAGCTGCACATATCTCGTTCTCAGGGCAACACCGGATAAGTCAAGCTACGAGTAAAACCAGACCTCGAGTTGCCCCGAGGTGGCCCCGCAGGTTGCTCGGTTCGGACCAACACTTAGACAAGCACTGGCCCGGGGGGGGGGCTATAATAAGACCCTTGGGTTAATTACTCCCAAGGGAAAGGTAGGTGGTGGTGAGGCAATTGGTAAAACCAAGGTTGGGCCTTGCTGGAGGAGTTTTATTCAAAGCGAACTGTCAAGGGGGTCCCATAAATCACCAGACCGCGTAAGGAACGCAAAATCTGGGAACGTAACACCGGTATGATGGGAACTAGGGTGGCAAGAGTGGAACAAAACACTATGCATAAGGCCGAGCCTTCCACCCTTTACCAAATATATAGATGCATTAATTAAATAAGAGATATTGTGATATCCCAACAAAATCCTGTCCACCATGGAGCAATCTTCAACTTCACCTGCAACTAACAATGCTATAAGAGGGGCTGAGCAAAGTGGTAACATAGCCAAGCAACGGTTTGCTAGGAAGGGTGTCAAAGGTTAGTGGTTCATGGCAATATGGGAGGCTTGATAGAACAAGGGATAGGTAGCGCAGCATAGCGATAGAACGAAGCAACTAGCATAGCAATGATAGTAGTGAGATCCAGGGTAGCGGTCATCTTGCCTGAAATCCCGCTAGGAAGAAGAACGATTCCATGAAGAAGATGAAGCCACGAAGACGAACCAAGCGTAGACGAACGAATCCTCACGATCGCACCGAAACAGGAACTATCGAGAAGAAGCACACAACATGGTAAACACACCACACATGAACAAGACATGATGCTCAACCAAGCATGATGCATGACAAAGCTAGATGAGGCTACTCATGGCAAGAGATGATACAAACAAGAGCAACACATCAAAGCAAGTTTAAATGAGGTCGTAAACAACATATAACAATTCCGGTAAGTCCTCATATGCAAATTTAGAAAATGGTCCAGAACTGAACAAACCTTATGTTCAAGTTGTTAAACAGCAAGTTAAGATGCACCAAGATGATCTACACGAGATTCTAGTCAAGTTACATATAAAGTTCATTAGATTTGGAGCTACGGCCTAGAAGATATGAGCAAAACAAGTTAAACATGGCATTGATGCAAAATGCATCCAAACCTCAAGCAAACACCTCAAAGCAAGGATGCAACATGATAATATGAAACTACATGAAAAATCAAGCAAGTTTCATATAGAGCACACTCAAAACGGAGCAACGGTTCAACACATACACTCTATACAAGTTTAAAGGACAAGCTGTCCAAAACAACAAGTAGGCATATTGCAAGCATCAAAACAACAAGCTACAACACCCCAACAAAAGAACAAAAGGCATGGGCATGAAGAAAAGATAAAGCATGACAAAAGATGAACACTGAGCTATCTCCAGAAAACACTATAACATGCTCAAAAGGACATGGCAAGATTGCATATATTAACATTTTCAGGCTTAGCAGGAATAACATCAGGTTGCAATGTTTAGAGCTATCAAACAACATGTTACAGAAACTTTATCGTGGCAAACAAAGGCATGGCATGAATCTACTAATGGCATATAACAAAAGTCCCTTACTGACCATGAGCCAAAAGGGCACAGAAATTATGATGGCACCCATGTAAACATGGCAAGTTATATGACAGATTCATACATGGCAGAGACAACAATAAGTAAGCATGTTGGTGAGCTTGTACCACTCACCACAGAGCAACATGGCATGGCAAGGTAACCAACAGTAAGAAGACATGTTTATGAAGCTAAGCATGGCAAGAACAAGTTCATAGAGTACATGGATCACTAACAAAGATCATGGCAAAACTGAACTTAAAGTTAACAGGCTGACAGCAACATTATTTGGCAAGTTTGGAGCAAGATTACAACAAGCTACAGCAGGCTATAAATGCAACCAGGGACATGGATGGACAGATCATGACATGTATAACAAAACATCCTTAGTGAACATCTCCAGATTATGCGTAGAATGACTTGTAGAAGTAGGTTTACATAGCAACAAAATATAACAGAATCAGTCAGGAAAACAACAACAGTAAGTACCCTACTTAACAAGCTTGATGCACTCAGTACAAGACTCACAAAAATACATGGATTGCACCTCTATAAAGATGGCATGGCATAGTTCAAAACACATGTAGACATCAACCTCATAGGATGCACACGTCAAACATGGCAAAAATGACAAATCATCAAGTTATAACAGTTTCAGCAGATTAACAGCAACATGCACTCTTGCAACGATGATTCAGGCATCAAGATGAACTCAAATGAACATGATGCAATAGAATTAAATGAAGTACTCGTCGAGGCGAACAATTTGACATATTACACGCACAGAATGGATCAGTATGCAACAAGTTATGATGCGATGAACATGGTACCAGAATGCAAAAATATCTCGGGACTTGGCAGATTTTTTTACCTCCGCGAAAGTCAACGCGGGATCAAGCGGAGCGGGACGGCACGGTGCGGGACGGATCCGGCCGTTTGGTTGGAGGGGCGAGGCGGTCCAGGGACGGCGTGGTGCAGATCCGTGGGGAGGAGCTCCGGCGAGGCCGTGGCGGCCGGAGCGAGCGGGGAGGCGGCCGGAGGAGGCCGGGGCCAACCAGATCCGGCCCGGCCCGGCCAGATCTA
>NC_041383.1:420631595-420634251 GCF_002162155.2 Triticum dicoccoides | reverse complement strand
ACGGGCTCGGCGGGTCACGACGGTGGGGAAGCCAGGGAGCCGACGTGGCGGCGGCTGATTCACTCGGGGCGGCGGCGCGGACGCGTCCGGTCCGATCCGGACGTGTCCAGCGGCGAAGAGGGAGCGGGGCTAGGGTTAGGGGGGATTCATCCGTGAATTTGGACGGGGAGGACATATTTATAGGTAAAGGGAGCTAGGAGAGTCCAAATGGGGCATGGTTTTCGGCCATGCGATCGTGATCAAACGACCAAGAGCATGGAGGGGGTTTGGATGGGTTGTGGGCCACTTAGGAGGGGTGTTGGGCTGCAAGACAAAGAGGGCTTTTATGGTTACCCGGTTAACCGTAGGAGTATCAAACGAACTCCAAATGGCACGAAACTTGACAGGCGGTCTACCGGTGCTATACCAAGGCCGCTTGGCAAACCTCGGACCATTCCGAGAAAGTTTAACACCTACACACAAAAAGAGGCAAAAGGGGGCGCCGGAGGACATAGGAGTGCCGGATTGCAAAACGGACAACGGGGAAAATGCTCGGATGCATGAGAAGAACACATATGCAAAATGAGATGCACATGATGACATGATAAAATGCAACACGCAAGCAAATGACATGGCAACAACGGCGAATAACTGGCGGACACCTGGCGCATCGAATCCGGGGCGTTACAACTCTCCTCCACTAACAAGAGATCTCGTCCCGAGATCTTAGGACCGAGACGGAAGGGAAAAGGGATGAGGTGAAACAAAAACTCAAGAGAAGAAGCAAAGAATCAAGAGCACTCGAGAAGAAGAGAGGAATGACGAGAATGACGAGAATCAAAAGCTCACGGAATCAGATAGACTATGAAACCACTCCGGTTAGAACGAGATAAGAAACAAATAAGACTGAAAATGATTTAGGTAGCACTCCGGCTGAAACATGGAGGAATATAACACGAGCTTGAGAGGATGGAATGATACTTGCTGAAGACATCACACAAAACCTCCGGAATTGAAAAAGTTGACTAAAAAGAACGGAGAAGAAAATGACAACTTGTGCCACGACTAAAATAGAAAGCAACCTCAAAAGAAAGGATTGAACTGAGTTGTTGAGAAAATCAACAATGAAAAGAATAAGCTTGTTGTGGACTTATCAAAAACAACTCAAAACTTGAGGTGAAATTATACCACAACCAAAAGTCATAATAGCTGAGCGGAACGAAGAAAATGCAAAACTCCACTTGAAAAGAATACGGAGAATTAATTGCACTTTGAGACGCAAGAGGTAAAGATACTTGAGCTCCTTCGAGAAGAATCTTGATGAACACTTGAGGAATGAATTAAATCATGAAGAACCACCTTGAAGAACTCCGGTAACAAAAGGATGACGAGATAAAATGAAGGATGAAAGAATAATATGAGCATTGTGATGATTTATATGGAGGTTCCGACGAGATGGTCGAGGAAATTTGAACTACGGAAAAGAAAAGATGAAAACACTTGGAACTAGAATTTATTCATTAAGAACAAACTCCGAAGAAAAGGAAGGGATTACTCGCTTGGATGAAATAAGAATATGATTTATTGTATGCTTATCCTTCATCAAATTAAATTGACGACAAGCAATGGATTTTGCATCCTACTTATTCTTCTTGAAAAGGATTGAGAAGTGACATATCGCAAACTTGAGAAGGTCTTCATGAACCACCGGTAGGATTGGAAAGAACGAATGGATTAATATGATAAACGAGGAAAAAAATCTTGAACGAACCACCGTAAGAATTCGAAAATGACTGCTGAAAAAGAATGAATCACCGGGAAAAATTAGAAGAACAAATATGCTAGAGGGGATTTAGATGCAAAAGAACAAAGAGGTCATGAGCTGATTAAAGAACACTTGAACGAAGCACCGGGATAAATAGAGAACGATAACTGGAATGATGGCCTCCGGTGAAAGAAATGGAAAAAAAACTCCTGACATACTCCGGATGGGTGAGAAAAGGAATATCTGGCAAATGGAATAATTCGAGAGGATAACAAGAAGCTAGAACCACGAATCTTCGAGAGAACGGACAAGATTTAGAGGAAAAACTCTTCTTCAATCTTCAAATGACGACGAGAAACACCACCAAAATTACTGAGATACACCGGGAGAATGAAAAGCGAAAAGGTTGAACCAACAATGAAAAGAATTTGAAATCGATCTTGGACAAGGCATGTGACTGATGAAATTCATTCTTATGTCACACTTGAAAAGAATTGAGAATAACTCCGGGGGAATTAGAAAAGTCAGGTAAGATCCTGGGAAAAGACCTGTGGGTTAGGGCCCACTAAAAGAAAACACCGTTGGAAAGGGTTGTTGAAAAGATAGATGATGCACCGGAATAATTGAAATATTTGAATGAGGTGACAACCTCGAATTGATTCAAACACAGACGAATCTCCTGAGATGTCTTGAGCACTCCGGAAGGATAAATTGGCGAGAGGCGAACAAACAGGAAAAACATTTGATCCAAGGAAAAGAATATGATCAACTCGAAAACTTGAATTGGATCCACCGGAAACGAAAAAAAACAAGACGAACAATGACAAACTAGGAAAGAATTCACCGGTCGAACTAACTGAGGGAAGACTGAAGAGGCTCCGCACGAATGAAGTTGATGCTCGAGAGAGACTC
>NC_041383.1:420627029-420631278 GCF_002162155.2 Triticum dicoccoides | reverse complement strand
GGCTCCAGGAAGAAGAGGGTGGGTGGGCGGGAAAACAACGGCAACTTGAAAGGGGAAACGTCGAATATCTTGAAGAGAAAACACCGGTTGAAATAATTGAGGAAAGAAAGCAAAGACTTTGCATGAGTAGGATGGATACTCGATTACGGACTCCGGTTCCGAGAAGAAGAAGGGTGGGCGGGTGGGAAAAGAAACAACTGAGGATTGAACTTGGCAAAGACAAAGAGGTTCGAGTCGACTTGACGAGAGATGCACCGGACAAAAGAGGGACAACTCACGAAACTAACCACGTGATCCTAAAGAAGAATTTGAACAGGAAGAGGAGTAACTCAAAACACCTACGTCAAGATTCCTCACCAGAGCGACGAAGGGGCTGAGGAGTAAACAAAATTCCTACTCTCCGATATAACTAGACTCCGAAAAACCGTTTTCTTCTAGACTCAACAACGGTCGAACTACACGATCAATCAAGGGGGCTCCTAGGGTCGGTCAAGGCTCTGATACCAACTTGTCACGCCCAAGATGCGACCCTATCCTAAAGGAACTCGAAGGTCCCACCAAGGATAGAAGCGCATCTTGAAGACGCTTTTGCAAGGTGGATATCATTACATCAACATTACATAATAGATGGGGATACATACATAAGGCATACAATGCCATACGAATACATTAATACCACATACATAAGATCAACATTCGACTACGGATGAAACACAAACAGGAGCTCAAACGACACCCACCCTGCTAGCCTAGGCTGCCGACCTGGAACCTATGCCCTGATCGAAGAAGAAGTAGAAGAAGATCTCCAAACAAGCAAACATCGCTCTCGCGTCAAGATCATCGCAAAACCTGTACCTGCAACTATTGTTGTAGTAATCTATGAGCCACGAGGACTCAGCAATCCCATTACCATGGGTATCAAGACTAGCAAAGCTTAATGGGAAAGGAAGGGGTAAAGTGGTGAGGTTGCAGCAGCGACTAAGCATATATGGTGGCTAACCAACGCAAATAAGAGCGAGAAGAGAGCAAGCGGAATAGTCGTGAAGCTAGCAATGATCAAGAGGTGATCCTGAACACCTACTTACGTCAAACATAACCCAAAGACCGTGTTCACTTCCCGGACTCCGCCGAAAAGAGACCATCACGGCTACACACGCGCTTGATGCATTTTAATTCGGATCTGGTGTCAAGTTATCTACAACCGGACATTAACAAATTCCCATCTACCACATAACTGCGGGCACGGCTCTCGAAAGTTTATACCCTGCAGGGGTGTCCCAACTTAGCTCATGATAAGTTCTCGCGATCAACGAAGGATATACCTTCTCCCACGAAGACCCGATCAGTCTCGGAATCCCGGTTTACAAGACATTTCGACAATGGTAAAACAAGACCAGCAAAGCCGCCCGATGCGCCGACAATCCCGATAGGAGCTGCACATATCTCGTTCTCAGGGCAACACCGGATAAGTCAAGCTACGAGTAAAACCAGACCTCGAGTTGCCCCGAGGTGGCCCCGCAGGTTGCTCGGTTCGGACCAACACTTAGACAAGCACTGGCCCGAGGGGGGGGGCTATAATAAAGATGACCCTTGGGTTAATTACTCCCAAGGGAAAGGTAGGTGGTGGTGAGGCAAATGGTAAAACCAAGGTTGGGCCTTGCTGGAGGAGTTTTATTCAAAGCAAACTGTCAAGGGGGTCCCATAAATCACCCGACCGCGTAAGGAACGCAAAATCCGGGAACATAACACCGGTATGACGGAAACTAGGGCGGCAAGAGTGGAACAAAACACTAGGCATAAGGCCGAGCCTTCCACCCTTTACCAAATATATAGATGCATTAATTAAATAAGAGATATTGTGATATCCCAACAAAATCCTGTCCACCATGGAGCAATCTTCAACTTCACCTGCAACTAACAATGCTATAAGAGGGGCTGAGCAAAGCGGTAACATAGCCAAGCAACGGTTTGCTAGGAAGGGTGTCAAAGGTTAGTGGTTCATGGCAATATGGGAGGCTTGATAGAACAAGGGATAGGTAGCGCATCATAGCGATAGAACGAAGCAACTAGCATAGCAATGATAGTAGTGAGATCCAGGGTAGCGGTCATCTTGCCTGAAATCCCGCTAGGAAGAAGAACGAGTCCATGAAGAAGATGAAGCCACGAAGACGAACCAAGCGTAGATGAACGAATCCTCAGAATCGCACCGAAACAGGAAATATAGAGAAGAAGCACACAACATGGTAAACACACCACACATGAACAAGACATGATGCTCAACCAAGAATGATGCATGACAAAGCTAGATGAGGCTACTCATGGAAAGAGATGATACAAACAAGAGCAACACATCAAAGCAAGTTTAAATGAGGCCGTAAACAACATATAACAATTCCGGTAAGTCCTCATATGCAAATTTAGAAAATGGTCCAGAGCTGAACAAACCTTATGTTCAAGTTGTTAAACAGCAAGTTAAGATGCACCAAGATGATCTACACGAGATTCTAGTCAAGTTACATATAAAATTCATTAGATTTGGAGCTACGGCCTAGAAGATATGAGCAAAACAAGTTAAACATGGCATTGATGCAAAATGCATCCAAACCTCAAGCAAACACCTCAAAGCAAGGATGCAACTTGATAATATGAAACTACATGCAAAATCAAGCAAGTTTCGTATAGAGCACACTCAAAACGGAGCAACGGTTCAACACATACACTATACAAGTTTAAAGGACAAGCTGTCCAAAACAGCAACTAGGCATATTGCAAGCATCAAAACAACAAGCTACAGCACCCCAACGAAAGAACAAAAGGCATGGGCATGAAGTAAAGATAAAGCATGACAAAAGATGAACACTGAGCTATCTCCAGAAAACAATATAACATGCTCAAAAGGACATGGCAAGATTGCATATATTAACATTTTCAGGCTTAGCAGGAATAACATGAGGTTGCAATGTTTAGAGCTATCAAACAACATGTTACAGAAACTTATCATGGCAAACAAAGGCATGGCATGAATCTACTAATGGCATATAACAAAGTCTCTTACTGACCATGAGCCAAAAGGGCACAGAAAATATGATGGCACCCATGTAAACATGACAAGTTATATGACAGATTCATACATGGCAGAGACAAAAATAAGTAAGCATGTTGGTGAGCTCGTACCACTCACCACAGAGCAATACATGGCATGACAAGGTAACCAACAGTAAGAAGACATGTTTATGAAGCTAAGCATGGCAAGAACAAGTTCATAGAGTACATGGATCACTAACAAAGCTCATGGAAAAACTGAACTTAAAGTTAACAGGCTGACAGCAACATTATTTGGCAAGTTTGGAGCAAAATTACAACAAGCTACAACAGGCTATAAATGCAACCATAGACATGGATGGATAGAGCATGACATGTATAACAAAACATCCTTAGTGAACATCTCCAGATTATGCATAGAATGACTTGTAGAAGCAGGTTTACATAGCAACAAAATATAACAATCAGTCAGGAAAACAGCAACAGTAAGTACCCTACTTAACAAGCTTGATGCACTCAGTACAAGACTCACAAAAATACACAGATTGCACCTCTGTAAAGATGGCATGGCATAGTTCAAAACACATGTAGACATCAACCTCATAGGATGCACACGTCAAACATGGCAAAAATGACAAATCATCAAGTTATAACAGTTTCATCAGATTAACAGCAACATGCACTCTTGGAACGATGATTCAGGCATCAAGATGAACTCAAATGAACATGATGCAATGGAATGAAATGAAGTACTCGTCGAGACGAACAATTTGACATATTACACGCACGAAACGGAGCAGTATGCAGCAAGTTATGATGCGATGAACATGGTACCAGAATGCAAAAATATCTTGGGACTTAGCGGATTTTTTTACCTCCGCGAAAGTCAACGCGGGATCGAGCGGAGCGGGACGGCGTGGTGCGGGACGGATCCGGCCGTTTGGTTGGAGGGGCGAGGCGGTCCAGGGACGGCGCGGTGCAGATCCGCGGGGAGGAGCTCCGATGAGCCCGTGGTGGCCGAAGCGAGCGGGGAGGCGGCCGGAGGAGGCCGGGGCCGACCAGATCTGGCCCGGCCCGGCCAGATCTGCGGTGGGGGGGGGGAGCTGGAGGCGGCCGGCGGCGAGGAAGGGGCGGCGGCGAGCTCGCAGATGGCGGCGAGGCGGAGCGGGCGGTGGACGCCGGCCATCCGCGGCGGAGGCGGAGGCGC
>NC_041383.1:420603460-420626726 GCF_002162155.2 Triticum dicoccoides | reverse complement strand
CGCCGGAGGAGCTCTGGCAGGAGGAGTGGCGCTCCGGCGGAGGCGGCGGAGGGCCCAGGCGACGGCGGGAGGCTCTCCGACGGCGGGGCGAAGAGGCAGGGCAGCGGCGAGGCACCGGTGGACGGCGGCGCGGGGCGCGGGCGCGGCCCCGGGCTGACGCGGGCTGGCGGCGCGGAGGGATGGGCCTGCATGGGCCCGCTACGGGCTCGGCGGGCCACGGCGGTGGGGAAGCCAGGGAGGCGACGTGGCAGCGGCTGATTCGCTCGGGGCGGCGGCACGGATGCGTCTGGTCCGATCCGGACGTGTCCGGCGGCGGAGAGGGAGCGGGGCTAGGGTTAGAAGGGATTCATCTGCGAATTTGGACGGGGAGGACATATTTATAGGTAGAGGGAGCTAGGAGAGTCCAAATGGGGCATGATTTTCGGCCATGCGATCGTGATCGAACGACCGAGAGCATGGAGGGGGTTTGGATGGGTTGTGGGCCACTTAGGAGGGGTGTTGGGCTGCAAGACAAAGAGGGCTTTTACGGTTACCCGGTTAACCGTAGGAGTATCAAACGAACTCCAAATGGCACGAAACTTGACAGGCGGTCTACCGGTGCTATACCAAGGCCACTTGGCAAACCTCGGACCATTCCGAGAAAGTTTAACACCCGCACACAAAAAGAGGCAAAAGGGGGCGCTGGAGGACATAGGAGTGCCGGATTGCAAAACGGACAACGTGGAAAATGCTCAGATGCATGAGACGAACACGTATGCAAAATGAGATGCACATGATGACATGATAAAATGCAACACGCAAGCAAATGACATGGCAACAACGGTGAATAACTGGCGGACACCTGGCGCATCGGATCCGGGGCGTTACAACCACGCTGGTTGGGCGGAGACGTGGTCGTGCAGGACTCGTCAGGCGGCGCTCCTAGTCATCATGGACAGCGGTGGACGGTGCTAGGGGCCAAGCGAGGGTGTCGGCGAGGTTCCAGGTGGTCGTGCTGATCCAGAGGAAGATCAGGATGAGAGGGGGAGGCAGTAGAGTGGCGGCAGTATCTCGGTGCTGACACGTGCGAAACGCATGCTCTGGACATGCCCAGAGCACGTGCACAAAGTGCTCGACGAAATGCTAGAGCAACCTAGAGGTTTCTGATGATAGTGAAAATTAGCATGGTTGTGAACCTGGTTAAGAGAGAGGTAATGGAGATGCTTGTTTGGCCAAATAACCAAGTGTCCAATGCAGTTTAGGAAGTGGCAACATTTCTATCATGCACATGAGGTGTTTGACAGAATGCTAGGGCCAGCTAGAAAATTATGTTGGATCTAAAACTTGCTAGGATGGGGTCACTTTAGATGATAGAGGTGATGGTGGAGTTAGTTTGTGATGACCCACAAGTATTGGGGATCAATCATAGTCCTTTTGATAAGTAAGAGTGTCGAACCCAACAAGGAGCAGAAGGAAATGGCAAGTGGTTTTCAACAAGGTATTCTCTGCAAGCACTGAAATTATAAGTAATGGGTAGTTTGATAGCATGATAATTTGTAACAAGCAAGTAATGGTAATGGTAACAAAAGTGCAGCAAGGTAGCCCAATCCTTTTGAGGCAAAGGACAGGCCAAAACAGTCTCTTATGATAAGCAACGTGTTCTTGAGGGTACACGAGAATTTCATCTAGTCACTTTCATCATGTTGGTTTGATTTGTGTTCGCTACTTTGATAATTTGATATGTGGGTGGACCGGTGCTTAGGTGCTGTTCTTACTTCAACAAACCTCCTACTTATGATTAACCCCGTCGCAAGCATCCGCAACTACGAGAAAAGTATTAAGATAAAATCTAACCATAGCATTAAACTTTTGGATCCAAATCAGTCCCTTACGAAGTAGCGCATAAACTAGGGTTTAAGCTTCTGTCACTCTCACAACCCATCATCTAATAACTACTCAACAATGCATTCCTTTAGGCCCTAATAAGTTGAAGTGTCATGTAGTCTACATTCACATGAAACCACTAAGGGAATCACAACATACATATCATCAAAATATCAAACACATATCAAGTTAACATGATTACTTGCAACAAGATTTCTCCCTTGACCCCAAGAACAAAATTAACTACTCACAAATGATAATCATGCACAAGATCAGAGGGGTATTAAATAGCATAATGGATCTGAACATATAATCTTCCACCAAATAAACCATATAGTAATCAACTACAAGATGTAATCAACACTACTAGTCACCCACAGGCACCAATCTAAGGTTCCGGTACAAAGATTGAACACAAGGGATGAACTAGGGTTTGAGAGGAGATGGTGTTGTTGAAGATGTTGATGGAGATTGCCCACCCCAAGACGGGAGAGTTGTTGGTGATGACGATGACAATGATTCCCCCCCCCCCCGGGAGGGAAGTTCCCCCGGCGGAATCGCTTCACCGGAGGGCAAAAGTGCTCCTGCCCAAGTTCCGCCTCGAGAAGGCGGGGCTTCGTCCCAAAAGTCATCCACTGATTTTTTCTATGTCAAAATGACTTATATAGCAGAAGATGGGCACCAGAGGTGGGCCGAGGAGGGCACAACCCACCAGGGCGCGCCTGGGCTCCCTGGCGTGCCCAGGTGGGTTGTGCCCACCTGGTGGGCCCCTATGATAGTTATTTGCTCCAATAATTCTTATTTATTCCATAAAAAATCTCCGTGAAGTTTTAGCTTATTTGAAGTTGTGAAGAATAGGTAGCTCTGACGTGCTTTTTTAGGTCCAGAATTCCAGCTGCCGGTATTCTCCCTCTTTGTGTAAACCTTGCATATTATGAGAGAAAAAGCATTAGAATTACTCCAAAAAGCATTATTATGCATAAGAACATTATAAATAACAGTAGCAAAACAAGATGCAAAATGGGCGTATCAACTCCCCCAAGCTTAGACTTCGCTTGTCCTCAAGTGAAAACCAAAATCGAAAAACATGTCCACATGTTTAGAGAGACAGGTGTCGATAAAAAATTTACGGACATAGAAGCATCATGCACATTATTATAACAACAAGGAACTTAAACATAGAGTTTTTATCACATAACTTTTATCATATAACTTGTGTCATATAACTTCGTATGAACAAGTAACACTTCATCACAACATTGAAGTATAAAGCATAAACCTTATTGAAAACCAACAAGCTATGTTCTCAGTCAACTTTGCAACTACAATTCATCATATTTTCAGGAAGGGTTACGTGTTAGAGCCTTTGGGAAAGTCCACATACTCAACCATCATATAATCTTCTAGATTGCTAACACTCACATCGTACCCATGAACAAAAAGTTTCAACCAGACACATGGAAAGATAGGGGCTTATAGTTTCGCCACCCAACATATTAACCTCAAGGGTGATGTCAACAATAATAACTCATGCCTACTCATCTCCAGCTGGATATATGTGCCTAGATCTTTCTTCACCACATGATGCTTGCCAAAGGAGAAAAATAAAAAGGAATAGGGGAGAAAACTTTGACTCTGCATAAAAGTAAAAAAAGGGCCCTTCACAGATGGAAGTAGAGGTTGCCATGCTCTTATTTTTTTTGTATGCCAAATCCCTTAATGCAAAAGAGTGTCACGTCGTATTGCCCCTTATGATAGCAACCTTCATTATGCAGCCTGTCGCTTTTATTCTTTGCCATCACAAGTTCATACAACGCTCAATTTTCTCTTACACTAAATCATCCAACAAATTTAGAAGCAATTTTTGTTACCTTATTGCAAAGATGACAACTTACTTGAAGGATCTTACTCAATACATAGGTAGGTATGGTGGACTCTCAAAATAAGATTTGGGTTAAGGGTTTTTGGATGCACAAGTAGTATCCCTACTTAGTGCAGAGCTTTTGGTTAGAAAAGATATTGGGCAAGCACCACATGTTAAAGGATCTACGACAATATAACTTCTATGTGAATATGAACAAACATAAATCATTACATTGTCTTCCTTGTCCAGCGTCAACTATTTTGACACAAAATATTTAATGGGGGCTCACAATAATAAAAGATGTCCAAGATAGTGTATTTGCATGTGAATTTTCTCTTCCTTTATTAATTCTTTCATGAGTTGCATCATTGACCAATGCTATGTTTGTCAATCTTCAACAAATTTTACCACTTATACTTTTCCTTATGTGATGTCATTACTTACCATAAGATTAGCATATGATCTTATTTATTTATTTATTCCTTTCTTTTTATTGAAACATAAAAGTGCAGAAAGCAAAACTTGAACTAATCTTTGTTATATAACTCGCACACGATTACATAGATAGATCACTAAGCAAACACTCGAAAAGAAAGGATCAAACTAAGCTTTTATTCAAATAGATCAAAAGATAACTAAGGATCAAACTAAAAATAGATAAAGGCAAAGATAGTGGTGGTGATACGATACCGGGGCACCCCCCAAGCTTGGCACAAGCCAAGGGGAGTTCCCATACCATGAGCTCAAGTCTCCTTTGGTGATCAAGGTGGTGGTGGTGATGAAGTAGTGGGTTTTGTTGGAGATATGCCCTAGAGGCAATCATGTATGATGATATTTCCTATGTGTTTATGAATAAAGATGGTCCTTGGACATTATCAGTAATGTGTATCAGCAAGTACGTGACTTGTTTGTGGGACTATGCATTGTATGTGACTGTCCTAAAAGGTCCCTAGTCGAAAGGGCTGTGTGAACGCGCAGCTGACTAGACTAGCATATGACACGGTCGATGGCTCGGTCTCACTAGCCATGAAGCATTGGATGCTAACCAGATAATATGGACCTGGAAAGGTCTGGTCAGATTTGATGTAGTCGGATCCGAGTCGAGATAAGGTCCGAGTCGGATAGACCCAACTATGAGACGCAGTGATATGTCATCTGTGAGTCTCTAGTACAACATACGTTCTATGTCCTAAGACCTGAGCTGACGCATGTACTCGGGATGGTGACAGACTTGCTTTGGGCCGACCAAATGCTACTCCGTGACTGGGTAGTTACAAAGGTAGGTTTCGGGTTTGTCCAGTCCCATGCTGCGAGACATGGTCGTGCAAGATGGGATTTGCCCCTCCGATCAGGAGAGATATACTCTCGGCCCCTCGGGTGATCCGACCAGGATAAGCATGGCCATGCGACAAGGATTATGAGATAATCCAGATAGTGTTCGGTATCACTGGAACGAGAAAGAGGTCGGGCTAGCACAAGGATGACAGTTGAGCCCGACAACATATATCATGCGGCAAAGGGAACAGAAGTGTGACATGTTGTACAGGTTCGCCTAACCAGCTCATAGTCTGCTTGGTGGTCGGCACGCCTTGCTAGAGGCCGCTACCAACTGTGCAGGTCGGAGGTGATCCGAACTGTGACCAAGCCTACTTGAACCTAAGGGGTCACGCGCTTAAGGGAAGGAACCTACGAGGTCGGTTCGTAGGACACTGGTCGGATGTGATCCGAACTGGACTAGGGACATGACCGAGTAGACTTTGGGCTTTAGGGTCTGTGCGAGGCCCAAGTGTTGAGCCCGTGATGGATGCCTATATAAAGTGGAGGTGCGGCACACTCATGCAGTTGATCGCTTCGGTGCTGCGACTAGGGTTTGCATGTGTTGCGAATAGCCACCTCCACTCGCCGCCGACTGTGTGATCGGACCTAGCAGTCTGCCGCATGGTGTTCCTCCTGCACGCGCGGATACCGTTAGAGGCGGTGCACTTGCGCTGCTCCGGCGAACTTGTACGTAGGATCGGACGACCGGCTGTTCGAGGGAGATCGTACGAGGAGGAGACGATCCACGCGGACGCTCTGCCTCAACTCTACTTCCGCTGCACGGCACTGCGCATCTAGTGGTAACAATCTATGATCCATCTCCCGTAGCATGTTCCTGGATGTTCTGTGCGTAGGAAAATTCAAATTTGCAGTCGACGCCCCTACCATAGATCCCAACGGGTTTGTCCTTCTTGCTTAGCTTACACTTGAGGATGGAATTTTTCCTCCTTTAAGTCACCAATCTCCTGCTCGAGCTCTAATATCTTTTTGCATAATTCTTTCTTGTTTTCCTACAAAATACAAAAAGGGATAAACTGGATCTTAGGTTTCTTTGCTTTGTTGGGGAGACCTGACTTCTTGAATTCCACGTGCATGTCCCCAGGTTGAGGCAAGGGGACTTCAACTTTCGTCTGAACTCGTCTCCTCCTCCCCTTTTGGACCGTAGTCTTCTTCCTCCTCTGAAGTCCAACTATAGTGCTCCACATCCCCATAAATCTTGGGGTTTGCGATGTGTTCGGCAACATAGCTCTCACCCTCCGAGTCTTGGGACGACATATTTTCAGATCTTTCAAAAAACAGCAAGAGAAGAAAACAGAAGATTTCTCTGCGATACAGTAGTCAATAGGTTCGGGGGGGGGGGTATATAAAGATTTTTTATCTTGGGAAACAAGCAAATGGAAGAAAAACAGAGTACGAAAGGTAACCGAGGTGGGCACAACCCACCTGGGTGCGCCAGGGGGCCCTGGTGTCTTGTGCCCACCAGGATTTCCTTCCTAGTTGTCTCTTATTGTTCTAATTTTTAATATATTCCAAAACAGACAAAAAAATATTTTCGCGGATTTTTCGGAGTCCGTTTACTTACCGTATCACGTACCTCCTCCTTTTTAATTATTATGGGGTGTACCCGAAGGTCTCCCTTATGTGTTCCTCAGGTGTCATGGTTTGGATAATATTACTTTCAACATTAATGGGTGTACCTGAGATATAATGTTTTATTTTTTGCCCATTGACAACCTTCGGGTTAGTACCTTCGACATTATTTATTTTGATGGCTCCAGAGCGATAAACCTCCTCAATAACATATTGTCCTTCCCATTTGGAGAGAAGTTTTCCGGCAAAGAATCAGAAACGAGAGTTGTATAGAAGAACATATTCCCCAACTTTGAATTCCAGTTTTTGGATTCTTTTGTCATGCCACCTTTTAACTTTCTCTCTAGACAGTTTGGCATTTTAATAAGCTTGGGTTCTCCATTCATCTAGTGAGCTAATATCAAATAACCTCTTTTCACCGGCAAGTTTGGAATCATAGTTGAGTTCTTTAATTGCCCAATAAGCTTCATGTTCTAACTCAAGAGGCAAATGACAAGCTTTTCCATAAACCATTTTATAAGGAGACATACCCATAGGATTTTTATATGTTGTTCTGTAAGCCCAAAGTGCATCATCTAATTTCTTAGAACAATTCTTTCGAGACCTATTGATAGTTTTTTGTAATATTAGCTTTATTTCCCTATTGCTAAGTTCAACTTGACCACTAGACTGAGGATGGTAGGGTGATGCAACTCTATGGTTAACATCATACACTACAAAAAAATACACTTCCATGATGATACGTGTTTGTCACAGTAGGTCACTGTCGGTGTCAAAACCGGTAGATCTCGGGTAGGGGGTCCCGAACTGTGCGTCTTGGATCAAAGGTAACAGGAGACAGGGGACATGATGTTTACCAAGGTTTGGGCCCTATTAATGGAGGTAATACCCTACTTCCTGCTTGATTTACTTTGAAGAGTATAGGGGTTACAAGAGTTGATCTACCTCGAGATCGTAATGGCTAAACCCTAGATGTCTAGCTTGTATGATTGTGATTGCCTCTAAGGACTAAACCCTCCAGTTTATATAGGCACCGGAGGGGACTAGGGTTGTACAAGGTCGGTTTACAGAGGAAGGAAATTACACATCGGGATGCCAAGCTTGCCATCCACGCAAAGGAGAGTCCCATCCGGACACGGGAAAAGGCCTTCTGTTTCGTATCTTCATGGCCTGTCAGTCCGGCCCATGTCACATAGGCCGGCTCCCAGAGCACCCCATAATCCAGGACTCCCTTAGTAGCCCCCGAACTTGCCTTTCAATGATGATGTTGTACCCGACTTCATGTCTTTGGCTTTGCAAGGCGAGTTCCCCATTGTACTCCATATAGTTCGGCATTTGCATTAAATATTATACTCTTCAGCTTCTGCGCCACCGTCGCCTCGGCTTCCAGGTGTCAGACGAATACGAGGGGTCTAAGAATTTTTATAGATAACCCCTCGACCACATAGGGAAGGCGCTTATTTAAAGATGTTGAATCTCAGATGCCATTCCTTACCAGACGAAAATCCTTAGAGCTTGCCATAGGAAACCAACTAAAGATGGCCAACGCCCCTAGTTCTTCCTCGCGCCCCCACGGCCCTCAAGAAGGCGACTGGGAGAGCTACTCGGTACCCCACACTCAGTTAACCAAGATTCAGGCGCAGGGATACCTCCCTCCGTCGGATCTAGTTCCCGTTCGGGCGGGATTAACCAGCCTCAACGGCGAAGCCCTGGCGGAGAACTTCCCCAATCCAAATAAAGGGGAACGGGTGTGCTTTGTTTCATTCCTGTTGAGCGGTGTGGGATTTCCAATCCATCCCTTCCCTATAGGTCTTCTAGAGTATTACGGTCTCCAACTGCACAACCTCACGCCGGGATCCATCCTACACATCGCAGGCTTTGTTGCTCTTTGCGAGTTGTTCCTAGGCTGCGAGGCCCATTTTGAGTTATGGAGGAAATATTCCTGCCTCGTCCCCCACTCCCAAAAGGGATCCATGTTCAAGGTGGGCGGTGCCGAAGTGTGGCGTATAGGCAGAATAGGATACCTGTCCGGCACTCGGAAAAAGGAATCCGAAGAGTGGCCCTCAGAGTTGTTCTACATCGAAGACGTTGTCCTCCCGGACCCAATCCGGCAAGGTCTTCCCAAATTTTCTAACGCTCCTTTAAAGAAGCGCGCTAGTTGGCATCCACGAAGTTATGAAGAAGAAGATAGTGCAGAGATTAAAAGGCTAGCGAACAAGATCAGAATACTCGCCCACTCCGGACTATCTATAGTCAAAGTAATGGCGATTTCAATAACGCAGTGCATTCAGCCGCTCCAATCTAGAGGGTTCCCATGTGGCATTACAACGGGGAGGATGACGCATCATGCTGTGGGAGCAAGGGTCCGGCCAATTTTGCCGCTTTGGCCGCCACGTTGGCTGACCTTTTCAAAGGGGAAAAGGAAGATTTCGCTCGCCTCAAGTGACGAGAAGGCTTCTCCATGTATGACGCCATTGACTGGGTGAGTCTTTTATCATATGCTTTAAACGATCTGTTTCCTTAACTATGCTTTTAGTTGAGCTTATTCCGGCTACCTTTAACAGGAATGGAGAAAGGTCGTCGCGGGGATCTACAGCCCCGCTCCACAGCCGGAGGACCATAATCGAGACCTTGATCCTGGTTTTGAAGAGGATCCGGATATATTTGTAGATTTTAAGGATGGAGTCTTTTATCAGACGAACTACGATGGCACAGAAGTGGCCATTATAGCCGATTACCCCGGCCTTCTCCCCTCCTCTCATGTAAGTACCCAGGAGACATCTCTTCAAAAAGAGTTTTCCCATTGCGACTCACCCACCGCACTACATCGTGCTCCCAAGGGGCGACACTCGCACCATCGTACTGCAGCAAAGGCGTCCTCTAAGAAGACGATGCCTGCATAGGCGCGTCTCTGAAAAGAAGGGCAAACAACGATATAGCGGACCCTTTCCTTTGTCAAAGAGGTATAATCCTTTAACACGCACTCAGTGGATAGATCGTACGGTGACGTTTCCTACTGTACTATATTGCATGAGGAGTGTACGCCGGACTGTATCCGGAGACCTTGCCGGCCATGCGCAGACTAATCCGGCCCCGGACCCTGCCACAAGCACTGGAGGGGATGTGGGAGCGATGTCGGATTGTCATCTCCCAGAGGATTCGGATAATGTATCCGTCACAAACTCCGAAGTGGAGAGTGTGATGAATCATCGACAATGGAGAGTGGCTATGCGTGACCCAAATTTTACCGAAGAGGCATTCAATGCCTTCAGCTCAACGAATGCTTACATCCGAGCTGCTTGGCATGGATTTGCTGGAGCCACTCGCCAGCCTTCAAAGGATATGCGGGTAAATACTTTTGTGCAGATTCAATATCCATATGCCAGTAGCCCCCGAGTCATGAAGCAGTTGGCCCAACTGATTTAAGGGTCGTTACATTCGCATGTACTTACGGAGAGAAATAACACATTATCCAAGGAGCTAGAAGAGTGGCAAACTAAGCTAACTGTTGCCACAGCCGAACTAGAAAATTTAAAGAAATCCAAGAAGGCACCTGATGGTAAGTACAATAGTAGCTCAGAAATAAGATTCCATGCCTACAACGATGTTGCTTAACTATGCATTGCTTCGTTGGTAGGGTCGACAGATCAACTGGAAGAGAGGCTAAGGGATGCTCAAGTGGACAAACAACATGCCGAAGGGCAAGAAGCTGCTGGTCAACGTGTATTGACACGGACCATTAATGAGAAGAACAAACTACATGATGCAAATATCAGGAAGCTGAAGAACTGAAGGATTTAAGAGCCCAACTATCGGATGCTTTGAAGGAGAACAGGAAGCTGAAGGGCAGCATATTCAGTGTGCTCTTTAACCTGTTTGTCACGTGGTCTCCTGTTTGAAATTTTTTACAAGTTTGCTTCTGTAGGTGTCTTAACCGGATGTCCCGAAGGAGAAGTGTCTGGATTCCAAGGCGGCTTGCTACAAGAGCTATCCAAAGTGCACGAGCGAGCTCGGAAAGTATTAAGGAAAATGGCTAAGGATTTATGGCTATCCGATCCACCTCCAGGAAGCATGGAAGAGCTCGTGAATTTATTCAAGGGAGCTCGCCGCCGTTTGGAGCTATGGAAGATATCAGCATGTCAGGAAGGCTCCCGAGAGGCCTGGGCCATGGTGAAAATGCGGTATACCAAACTTGATCCGAATCATATGGCCTGGGTCGGGCCTCGGGGACCAGATGGACAAGAAATTCCTGTTAGCTTAGTGTACGACCAAGTAAAAATAGCCGCTAAGTTTTCTCAACAGGATTGTAAACTAGACAACCTACTAGAGGGTCTAGAGGAGGAAAAAGTTTTTGAGTAGCAATGTATTTTATCAAAAAACTTATCTCCAGCCGAAGTGTAAAACGATTGCCATGTCAGACTTTCTGCTTCGACCTCCGGAACCCGAGGTTTGGAGTGTTTCTGGATATTATACCATCGGTAAATACTAAGGTATGTTCGGAACCCAGGCAGTCTTGTCAGAGTTGCTTAAACAGACAAGTTGTATTCGGGGAGTGATGTTATATTACATTTGATTGTAAGAAACATGTTCCAGAGAAAATAGTTCTGTTAAGGCTTCCTTTCCCTCGCCAGCATGCTTTTGTGGGCATGCATAAGCTGTGATGCTAAACATCACAGTACAAGTTATAATTTGGGTGCGTATATTGCAGCGAGGGTAGTTAGTCATTTGTCCGCCGACCTATTATTCCCTTAAGAACGCTAGCTTTCGGCTTCACCCGTCTGAGGTACACGTCCGGATGACCCGGCTGTAACAATCGCAGAGGTGCTCCCTTTATGCCCTACCGACAAGCGGGAACGTAGGGCATAAGCACAGGATCCAGGCAACCCAGCTTGGCAAAAACTTAAGTCATAAAGGTGCATATAATGGCGAAGACAAGACACATATGAGTAGTCAACACATATATATGGTGAGCTTGACGCTCGAAAATAAATAATCATAATAAGCTTCTGTGGAAAGAAGCCCCCAGGTATTATGGGGTGTGTACATTTAATGATGTATACCCCTCGAGTGTGCGGTTTATCCGAACACTGGCTAGAAGTCATACAAGGACGAAAAAGAGAAAAAAGGTGAGAGGGAGAAAAGAAAGGACGAACAAAAGGGTATAAGTATGAACTTAGGCGTAGAATCTTCGGAGCCGAGCAACGTTCCATGGGTTTGGTTCCAAACGATTATTCGAAGCGTTGCGAAGGCGATAGGCTCCTCCAGTGAGAACTTCATATATAATGAAGGGACCCTCCCATTTGGGCTTGAGCTTGTTCTTTTTCTTCTCTGGTAGGCGCAGAACAAGTTCACCGACATTATAAGTCTTTGCCCGTACTTCCCTGCTTTGATATCGCCGAGCTAGCTGTTGGTGAAATGCGGAAAGGGCCTTCGTGACAACGCGCTCCTCTTCCAAGCCGTCCAAATCGTTCTGCCAATCGAGCTCGGCCTCTCTCTCTTCATACATGCACACTCGAGGTGAGTCATGAATGATGTCGCAAGGCAAAACTGCCTCCGCACTGTACACCATGAAAAAAGGTGTATATCCGGTCGTGCGATTGGGGGTGGCACGCAGCCCCCAGAGTACAGAATCGAGTTCTTCAACCCAGTGCTTGTATGATTCTCACAGAGATCGCACTAATCTGGGTTTGATGCCGCTCATTATCAAGCCATTAGCCCGTTCGACCTGACCGTTTGTCTGCAGGTGATATACAGAGACGTAATCGAGCTTGATGCCCAGATTCGCACACCAGGTTTTCACCTCATCGGACGTAAAGTTAGAACCGTTGTCAGTAATGATGCTGTGCGGAACACCATAATAGTGTAGAACACCAGATATGAAGTGTATGACTGGTCCGGCTTCGGCCGTTTTAACTGGTTTGGCTTCTATCCACTTAGTGAACTTGTCGACCATAACCAATAGATATTTTTTCTTATGGCTTCCCCCTTTAAGGGGTCCGACCATGTCTAGCCCCCAGACCGCAAAAGGCCAAGTAATGGGGATTGTTCGTAAGGAAGTGGGCGGCATATGGCTTTGGTTGGCAAAAAGCTGGCATCCAACACAGCGCTGTACGAGGTCCTGTGCGTCTGCTCGGGCCATGGGCCAAAAGAAACCTGTACGAAAGGCCTTGCTTACAAGGGCCCGAGCTGCGGCATGATGGCCACCAGGATCGGCATGTCTTTCGGCCAGGAGCTATCGTCCTTCTTCTTCGGAGATACATCTTTGAAGTATTCTGGTGGTACTTTTCTTGTACAGTTCCCCCTCATGGACTTTGTAAGCCTTCGAGCATCGAACAATACAACGGGCCTCCATCTGATCATCAGGGAGCTCCTTCCTAGTAAGGTAGGCGAGGAAAGGCTCTGTCCACGGGGCGATTACAGCCATGATTTCATGGGCCGATGGTGTTATTTCGATGCCCGAATCCCCGATGATGTCAGAACTGTGTTCGGAATCTGGGGTTATGATCGTCTCCGGTACGGGGTTGCTGCTATTGTCCTGCCACACTACGGATGGCTTGAAGAGCCTTTCCACGAAGGTGTTAGGTGGGACGGGGTTGCGTTTGGCGCCCATGTGGGCAAGTATGTACGCAGCTTGATTAGTCTCTCGAGCCACATGATGAAACTCGAGCCCTTCAAACCGAGCTGATATTTTGAGTACAACATTGCGGTAAGCCTCCATCTTCGATTCTTTTGCGTCGAAGTCTCCATTTATCTGAGATATTGCGAGGTTTAAATCCCCACACACTTCGAGGTGTTGTATGCCCATGGAGACGGCCATCCGGAGACCATAATAGGGCCTCGTATTCGGCTGCATTGTTAGAGTCTGTATACAGTATTTGGAGCACATAATGAACTGTGTCTCCTATGGGGGATGTCAAGACAACACGAGCCCCCAATCCGGCTAGCATTTGAGAGCCGTTGAAGTGCATCACCCAGTTGGAATACGTGCCGTACTCTTTAGGGAGTTCGGCCTCTGTCCATTCGGCGACGAAGTCAGCCAACACTTGAGATTTAATAGCTCGACGTGGCTTATAAATTATTTCAAATGGTAAGAGCTCAATGGCCCATTTGGCAATCTGGCCCGTGGCATCCCGATTGTTTATAATATCGTTAAGTGGTACTTCAGAAGCCACCGTTATCGAGCACTCTTGAAAGTAATGCCGCAGCTTGCGGGATGCCATAAAGATTGCATATGCTATTTTTTTATAATGTGGGTATCAGGATTTGCATGGTGTAAGGACCGTCAATACGTAATATATTGGTTTTTGGAGTGGGAATTTATGTCCCTCCTCATCTCGTTCGACAACGAGCACCGCACTCACCACCTAGTGAGTTGCAGATATGTAGAGCAGCATCGGTTCACTGATGTTTGGTGCGGCCAGGATTGGGTTACTTGCTAACAGTGTTTTAATTTCTTCCAGTCCGGCTGTGGCAGTGTCCGTCCATACGAAGTGGTCAGTGCGGCGGAGCAAGTGATATAATGGAAACGCCTTTTCCCCTAGTCTGGAGATAATCGGCTTAAAGCTGTCACGCACCCAGCTAGTTTTTGGACCTGCTTAAGGTTTGTTGATGTTGCCAACTATGACAGGGCTTGGATTTTAGCGGGGTTTGCTTCGATTCCTCTATTGGAGACAATGAACCCGAGCATTTTTCCGGCTGGAACACCGAAAACACATTTTTCTGGATTGAGTTGTATGTCATATGCTCGGAGGTTGTCGAATGTAAGGCGTAAGTCATCCACCAATGATTCGACATGTTTGGTTTTGATGACTACGTCATCTACATATGCCTCCGCGGTTTTGCCGATTTGCTTTTCCAGGCATGTTTGAATCATGCGTTGGTAGGTTGCGCCGGCGTTTTTGAGCCCGAAAGGCATAGTGTTGAAGCAGAAGGGCCCGTACGGAGTGATGAATACTGCTGCGGCATGGTCGAATTCTTTCATCTTTATTTGATGGTATCCAGAGTATGCATCGAGGAAGCGCAGGGAATCGTGTCCTGCAGTTGCATCGATAATCTGGTCAATTCGAGGTAGTGGGAAGGGGTCCTTAGGGCAAGCCTTATTAAGGTCTTTAAAATCGACACATAGACGCCAGGATTTATCCTTCTTAGGTACCATGACCAGGTTTGCTAGCCAGTCCGGATGTTTGATCTCTCTGATAAACCCGGCTTTGAGTAGCTTGGTTAGCTCCTCCCCCATAGCCTGTCGTTTGGGTTCGAAAAACCGGCGCATAGTTTGCTTGACTGGTTTGTATCCCTTCAGTATATTGAGACAATGCTCGGCCAGTCTTCATGGGATACCTGGCATGTCCGAAGGGTGCCAGGCAAAAATGTCCTAGTTCTCACGCAGGAATGCGCGTAATGCGGCATCAACCGTCGGATCCAGCTGTGCCCCTATGGAAGCTATTTTCTTGGGGTCCGTTGGGTGGACTTGAAATTTGACTATTTCGTATGCTGGCTTGAAGGAAGTGGATTTGGGTCTCTTATCAAGGATTACATCATCCCTATCCACTATGGAATGTAGGGTGGTTAATTCTTCGACCGTGAGGGCCTCGGATAAGGCCTCAAGGGCTAGAGAGGCGGTCTAGTTTTCGGCGCAGAGTGCTATGTCCAGATCACTGGTAATAGTGATAACTCCATTGGGCTCAGGCATTTTGAGTTTCATATACCCGTAATGGGGTACGGCTTGGAAGCGCGTGAATGCGTCTCGCCTAAACAAGGCATGGTACCTGCTGTTGAAAGGTGCCACATGGAAGAGCAACTCTTCGGACCTGTAGTTCACAGACGTGCCGAATACCACGTTGAGTTTGATTTTTCCCGAGCATCTTGCTTCTCGACTAGGGATAATACCGCGAAAGGTCATGTTACTTTGCTCAATGCGACTCCTGTCCATTTGCATTTTGTTGAGCGTGTCCTTGTAGATGAGGTTCAGTCCGCTACCGCCGTCCATTAGCAATTTAGTGAGCCAAAAGCCGTCTACAATTGGGTTTAGGACCAAAGCGGCTGGTGCCCGGACTTAGCAGGCTCTTAGTTCGCCATCGGCGTTGAAAGTGATTGCCGTATCATTCCAAGGATTTACTGCTACCACCTGGCAGACTTCGGCAAGGTCACGGAGCGCCCTTTTGCGCCGATTATGTGATGAAAAGGTCTCGAAGACCGTGAATACTTTGAGATCATTGTCCTTAGAAGAGTAGTTCTCTGGGGTGTTGTTGGTGAGGATACCCTCGCCGCTCTTGGCTACTTGCTGGTGTATCCAACATGCTCGAAGGATATGCATTGGTTCATTGTTTGGCGTTGTGTGAATTTGATAGGGCTTGTCGAGCCATTCCTCGAGGACAATTCTATGCCACGTAAAGGGCTTGATTTTCTTGTCCACGGGATGATGATTAGGCACTCCACGAGGGTGCATCCTCTTTGCCCGTTCGGGAGATGGTCTAAAGGCCTGTGGTTCCCAGCGGGCTATCTGGGTTTTCCAGGCACTTTCCATTGTGTAGTACTTCTGTACTATGTGCGCGAAATCTGCAAAGTGCAGTATGTGACGACGGTTGAGGGCATTAAGGATTCCCTCATCCGTGCAATTGTTGCAAAATACCAAGATCACGTCGTCGTCGTACAAATCTTTGATATTGTTCTTAACAAGAAGGAATATGGCCCAAAAGTGGTGGACTGTTTCCTGAGGCTGCTGCCGTACGTACATTAAGTCGCATATATCTGGAGTACCGGAATTGCTTGGGGAATATTGCTTTTGGTGGGTGGGTGGGATTAAATCAGAACCCTGACCCACTGTGAAGTCCGGATTCTAAAGAATTTCCGAAGCTACCAGCCCGAGCTCCGGAGCGTCCGGTGAGTTTTTGGGCTCTATGCCTGATTTTATGTTTAGAGGACAGGAAGTGTCCTCCCGAAGATGGGTGTCCGGCTCTTCGAGCTCGGAAATCCGAACATACTTTGTCCTCGACGTAGGAGGAGAGTTGTTGTCAGCTTGTTCCTCCACAACTGCCACTTGATGGGTGATCGGCGGAGATTTGGTTTCTCTCTGATCGGTTTTAAGCCCAATCCGATCATAGTCGGTTGCGACCCCCTGGGCGGCGATGCAATCTAGCAGTTCATTTAGGGCCGATACATCTGCCGGATCCAACTTGTCAGAGTACTCAAGGCCGTTGCGGAGATGATTTTTGGTGACAGGCTGGGCTGCCTTTGGCTTAATGGCCGAACGAGCGCCCAAGGTCAAGCTGCTGAGCCGGAGGGTTTGCCCCAAATCAAGGGTTTCTCCAGAAGTGATGCTGTCCTCGATGACAAGGCGGGTCATCAACCCTTCTGTCGACGGCATAGAGGAACTCTAAGTGAAAGCACCAATGTCGTGTCAAAACCGGTAGATCTCGGGTAGGGGTCCCGAACTGTGCGTCTAAGGATCGAAGGTACCAGGAGACAGGGGACAAGATGTTTACCTAGGTTCGGGCCCTCTTAATGGAGGTAATACCCTACTTCCTGCTTGATTGACTTTGATGAGCATAGGGGTTACAAGAATTGATCTACCTCGAGATCGTAATGGCTAAACCCTAGATGACTAGCCTGTATGATTGTGATTGCCTCTAAGGACTAAACCCTCCGGTTTATATAGGCACCGGAGGGGACTAGGGTTGTACAAGGTCGGTTTACAGAGGAAGGAAATTACACATCCGGACGCCAAGCTTGCCATCCACGCAAAGGAGAGTCCCATCCGGACACGGGAAAAGGCCTTCTGTTTCGTATCTTCACGACCTGTCAGTCCAGCCCATGTCACATAGGCCGGCTCCCAGAGGACCCCATAATCCAGGACTCCCTCAGTAGCCCCCGAACTTGCCTTTCAATGACGACGTTGTACCCGGCTTCATGTCTTCGGCTTTGCAAGGCGAGTTCCCCATTGTACTCCATATAGTTTGGCCTTTGTATTAAATATTATACTCTTCAGCTTCTGCGCCGCCGTCGCCTCGACTTCCACGTGTCAGACGAATATGAGGGGTCTAAGCATTTTTACAGATAACCCCTCGACCACGTACGGAAGGCGCTTATTTAAAGAGGTTGAATCTCAAACGCCATTCCTTACTAGGCGAAAATCCTTAGAGCTTGCCATAGGAAACCAACCAAAGATGGCCAACGCCCCTAGTTCTTCCTCGCTCCCCCACGACCCTCAAGAAGGAGACTAGGAGAGCTTCTCGGTACCCCATGCTCAGTTGACCAAGCTTCAGGCGCAGGGATACCTCCCTCCGCCGAATCTAGTTCCTGTTCAGGCGGGATTAACCACCCTCAACGGTGAAACCCTGGCGGAGAACTTCCCCAATCCCAATAAAGGGGAGTGGGTCTGCTTTGTTTCTTTCTTGCTGAGGGGCGTGGGATTTCCAATCCATCCCTTCCCTAGAGGTCTTCTGGAGTATTATGGTCTCCAACTGAACAACCTCACGTCGGGCTCCATCCTACACATTGCAGGCTTTGTTGCTCTTTGCGAGATGTTCCTAGGCTGCGAGGCCCATTTCGAGTTATGGAGGAAATATTTCTGCCTCGTCCCCCACTCCCAAAAGGGATCCATATTCAAGGTGCGCGGTGCCAAAGTGTGGCGTATAGGCGGAACAGGACACCTGTCCGGCACTCTGATGAAGGCATCCGAAGAGTGTCCCTCAGAGTGGTTTGACATCGAAGACGTTGTCCTCCCGGACCCAATCCGGCAAGGTCTTCCGAATTTTCTACTACTCCTTTAAAGAAGCGCGCCAGTTGGCGTCCGCAAAGTTATGAAGAAGAAGATAGTGTCGAGAATAAAAGGCTAGCGAACAAGATCAGAATACTCGCCCACTGCAGACTATCTATAGTCGAAGTAATGGCGATTTCAATAACGCGGTGCGTCCAACCACCGCAAGCCTCTATAGCCACGAGAAATCAATCTAGGCCCTCTCTGGCACCCTGCTGGAAGGGGCCATCATCACCGGAGGCCATGGGGGAGGATCTCGGAGGGGCCATCATCGCCGTGGAGGCCAAGGACCAGAGGGAGAACCTCTCCCCATCCAGGGGGCCATGGAGGAGGAAGCACAAGGGGGAGAATCTCTCCTCCTCTCTCTTGGTGGTGCCGGAGTGCCATCGGGAGGGGAATCATCGCCGTGGTGATCGTCTTCATCAACATCACCATCATCATCATCATCATCATCGTCATCATCATCTCTTTTCAGCATCGACTCTCCCGCACCCCACTGTAATCCCTGCTTGAACATGGTGCTTTATGCCACATATTATGATCCAATGACGTGTTTCCATCCTATGATGTTTTGAGTAGATATCCATTGTCTTTGAGTTGATCGATGATCTAGATTGGTATGAGTTGTATGTTTTATTTTGGTGCTGTCCTATTGTGCCTTCCATGCCGCGCACACATGATAGATTCCCACTATAGGGTGTTGCAATACGTTCATGATTCGCTTATAGTGGGTTGCTAGAGTGACAGAAGCTTAAACCCGAGTAAGGGGGTTGTTGCGTATGGGATAAAGGGGACTTGATATGTTAATGCTATGGTTGGGTTTTACCTTAATGATCTTTAGTAGTTGCGGATGCTTGATAGAGTTCCAATCATAAGTGCATATGATCCAAGAAGAGAAAGTATGTTAACTTATGCCTCTCCCTCATATGACATTGCAATGACGACTACCGATCTTGTTAACAATTGCCTAGGACAATCCCGCACACCGACCCATCATTATTTCAACACTCGCTATTTATAATACTTAAGTAATATATTCTAACTTTATGATAACAATACATACTTTTATATTTTAGCTCTCTGATATCTTGCAAAGTTATCCTCTTCATACCCACAACATGGTTTTATTTCTCATTTCTAGTTGGAAGCAAACGTTCGGTGTATGTAGAGTCATATCAGTGGCAGATAGGACTTGAGAGAATATTGATCTAACCTTTAGCTCCTTGTGGGTTCGACACTCCATGCTTATCACTTCCATCTTTGAAAATTGCTATGATGATTCCCTGCACTTGGGGATTATCAAGCTCTTTTCTGGCGCCGTTGCTGAGGAGCAATAGCGTGGTGTTGATATTCTCGTGTGTGCTTGTTTGCTTTCTTCCTTAAGTAGTTTTTGTTTTCCTGTTTTGTTTTGATTGGTTGTGGGTGAAACATACAAAAAAATTGAAATATTGAAAATACAAAAAGATTCACTTGCCTCATATACCTAAAAAGCTTTTCAAAAAGAGAAGTGATTGGAAAGTTATGCATTGGAGAAGTGAGGGTCGACCTTGAACACTTGTGTTCATGATCATGGAAACAATGTAGAATTTTTCATAGAAGTTTCTCTGAAAATAATTACCCCCTTGTATATATCCATTGTAGTACAAAAATAATGTGCCAAGCTTTGGTTTTAGGATGATTAGATTGCTTGTTTACCATGTGCAGTGCAAAAACAGAAACTTTGGCTGTAGCGCGTGAATTTACATTTTTTACTAGAAAGTCAGAAGGGTCTAAAACTTTTTGCACAGTACTTATATACAATTTTTTTAAATTGTCATATGTTTTTTAGAATCTTCGGAGTTACAGAAGTATACAAAATTTCCAGATTACTATAGACTATCCTGTTTTTGACAGATCCCGTTTTCTATGTGTTGTTTGCTTATTTTGATGAATCTATGGGTAGTATCGGGGGGTATGAACCATGGTGAAGTTGGAATACAGTAGATATAATGCTAATATGAAATTGGAATGAGTTTACAAATTTACCTAAAGGTAGTGATTTACTTTATTATACTAACGGTTCTCACAAAGTTTTTCTTAAGTTTTGTATGGATGAAGTGTTGGAAGAACGAGGAGTTATCGATGTGAGAGGAATAGAGAGAGGCAAGAGGTCAAGCCTGTGGATTCCCAAGGCACCCCAAGTAAATATTTCAAGGATACTCAAGCATCTAAGCTTGGGGATGCCTCGGTTGGCATCCCATCTTTCTTCTTCAACAATTATCGGTATACCTTGGTTTTTGTTTCGTTCACATGATTTGTATCCTTTGTGTTTTTCTTTTTCTTTAAGAACCATGCTAGTATGAGATAGCCCTTCATTGGTTTATAGAATGCTTCATGTGCTTCACTTATATCTTTTGTATGACTTTATAGAATGCTTCGTGTGCTTCACTTATATATTTTGAGCCTGAATATTAGTTAATCTATATTAATTGTAGAATGCTCCATAAACTTCACTTATATCTTTTGGAGTATGAATAAGACTATCATCGAAAGTGGGTTTTGGAAGAGTGTCAACTTTAGGAAGTAATGATCCCACTATTTTGGAGGGTGTTGAATCTTAGTATGATATTTATGAAAGTGGATTTGGAGAGGTCTTGTTAGTAATGATTCCACTATTTCGGAAGAGGTTCCAATTGATTATGAGAACAAAGTTGCTAGCTATGATGATTATTGTGATGAGATGTATGCTACAAAAGAATAATGTTAACCCTGAAACTTGTAATCATGATTTTAATTTTCAATTGGATTATGCCTCACATGATAGTTATTTTGTTAAGTTTGCTCCCACTATTCCGAATGAGAAGAATTTTGCTCATGTGGAGAGTAGTAAAATTTCTATGCTTGTAGATCATGAAAAGAATGCTTTATGTGGTGGTTATGTTGTTGAATTCATTCATGATGCTACTGAAAATTATTATGAGGGAGGAATATATGCTTGTTGGAATTGCAATAATATCAAGTTTCCCCTCTATGTTCTTAAAGTTTTCAAGTTATGCTTATTTTGCCTTCCTATGCTAGTTGATTCTTTTTCCCATAAATTGTGTGATCAAAAAATCCCTAGGCATAGGAAGTGGGTTAGACTTAAATGTGCTAGTCATATTCTTCATGATTCTCTCTTTATGTTTCAATTCCTATCTTTTATGTGAGCATCATTGAAATCATCATGCCTAGCTAAAAGGCATTAAAGAAAAGCACATGTTAGGAGACAATCCAATATTTACACTTACTGTTTTTGTGTGTTCACATGATTAATCTACTGTAGTAATCATGTTTTATAGCCTTTGTTTCAATAAAGTGCCAAGTAAGACCTTTGGGATAGCTTACGGTGATAGTTGTGTTGATCCTGCTGAAAATCAGAAACTTTTGCACCTAGTAAATTAGTTTTGATAATTCACATAAACGTGATTTTGATTTGATTCTTTTTGCTATGGATGTTTACACAAAATTTTCAGATTTTATTAATTTGGATGGATTTTTGGGGTATCATAAGTATGGTTTCTTTTCAGATCATTACAGACTGTTCTGTTTCCGGCAGATTCTGTTTTCAATGCATAGTTTGCTTGTTTTCTAGTTTCTATGGCTTGTATTTCTCAATATAAATTGTAGAAATGATATGGTACAATAGGCATTGCGTGAGAACAATTATGATTCTTGTCTTCGACAGTACAAAAGTGAACGGTTTACTCTTTATCATACTAACCCATCTCACGAAGTTCCGTTAAAGTTTTGTGTGATTGAAGTTTTCAAGTTTTTGGTGAGATATCGATATGAGGAGAATAAGGAGTGGAAAGACTATAAGCTTGGGGATGTCCAAGGCACCCCAAGTTAATATCCAAGGAAGACTCAAGCGCCTAAGCTTGAGGATGCCCCGGAAGGCATCCCCTCTTTCATCTTCAAAAGCATCAGTATACCTTACTCGGAGCTATATTTTTATTCGTCACATGATATGTGTTTTGCTTGGAGAGTATTTTCATTTTACTTACTGATTGAATAAACCTTTGGATCTGAAATCCTTAATAATAAATCATTGGATCTGAAATCTTGAATGAGAAAGAGTCCTCCCATGGCTAGTTAATTATTTGACTACTCAGTGTTCTTCACTTATATCGTCTTGGAGTAGTTTGTCATTTACTCACGTGCTCCACATATATCCTATGAGTAAATGGTTGAATGAATTGAATATCATAAACTGAATTTATATATGTTTCATATGCTTATGCCATGGGGAGTAATGACTTCACACATAATAACTGTAGGTGGTAAATTTATTGAAAGTTAGCAAACGCAGTATTGGTCACTTGAACAATTCATGAAAGAATATTGAAGAACCGAGATTTCACATATAAATATACTATCTTGGACATCTTTTGTAATTGTGAGCAATATGACATGCTAAAAAGTTGATGTTGGACAAGGAAGACAACTTAATGGGTTATGTTTTCTTATATCCGAGTAGAAGTTATATTGTTTTGGATCATCCAACATTGTGAGCTTGCCTTTCCCTCTCATGCTAGCCAAATTCTTTGCACCAAGTAGAGATACTACTTGTGCTTCCAAACACCCCTTAAACCCAGTTTTTCCATGAGAGTCCACCATACCTACCTATGGATTGAGTAAGATCCTTCAAGTAAGTTGTCATCGGTGCAAGCAATAAAAATTGCTCTCTAAATATGTATGATCTATTAGTGTGAATAAAATAAGCTTTATACGAACTTGTGATATGGAGGAAATAAAAGCGATGGACTGCAGAATAAAGGTATTTATCACAAGCGACAATATAAAGTGACGTTCTTTTGCATTAATATTTTGTGCATCCAACCATAAAAGCGCATGACAAC
>NC_041383.1:420557714-420603279 GCF_002162155.2 Triticum dicoccoides | reverse complement strand
CTTGGATGTAGGTTTTCATAAAGTATTATTGTTGACATTACCCATGAGGTAAAAGGTTGGGAGGTGAAACTATAAGCCCCTATATTTCTCTGTGTCCGATTAAAACTTTGAACCCATAAATATCGCGTGAGTGTTAGCAATTGTGAAAGATTAAATGATAGTTGAGTATGTGGAGTTTTCTGAATCAAAGCTCTTACATAGACCCTTCCTGAAAACAAGATGAATTACAGTAGTTTGATGACTGAGAACATAGTTTGTCAGTTTTCAAGAAAGTTTATGATCTATACTTTAACATGTGAATAGCTTGTTACTTGATCATGAGAAGTTTTATGAGTTGAGCTACTTTAATGAGATATAATGATGCTAGAAAAAGTGGTTGAAACTATCATTGATCAAACTTGTGCACTTGCTAGCATTCACACTTCATAAATTATTTCTTTTATCATTTACCTACTCGAGGACGAGCAGGAATTAAGCTTGGGGATGCTGATATGTCTCCAACATATCTATAAATTAAGAAGTATTCACGCCATGTTTATAATATTTTTACATGATTTTGGTATGATTTGATTAGAACTAACCCAGACTAACGCTGTTTTCAGCAGAACTACTGTGGTGTTGTTTTTGTTCAGAAATAAAATTTCTCGGTATGCGCTGAAAATCAACGCAGAATGTTTTTGGAAAATATAAAAATACTGGAACAAAAAGCTACCGGAGGGGAGTCCCGAGGCCACCACGAGGGTGGAGGGTGCCCCCCTAGCGTGCACCCCCTAGGGTGCGCCCCCTGCCTCGTGGACTCCCTGTGGGCCCTCTTGACGTGAAACCGACGCCAACCCCTCCTATAAATCCTAAAAAAACCAGAATAGAAGAGGGATCGGAAGTTCCGTCGCCACAAGCCTCTGTAGCCATGAGAAAACAATCTAGGCCCTCTCTAGCACCCTGCCAGAGGGGGCCATCATCACCGGAGGCCATGGGGGAGGATCTCGGAGGGGCCATCATCGCCATGGAGGAAAAGGACAAGAGGGAGAACCTCTCCCCATCCAGCGGGGAGGCCATGGAGGAGGAAGCACAAGGGGCAGAACCTCTCCTTCTCTCTCTCGGTGGCGCCGGAGGGCCATTGGGAGGGGAATCATCACCCGGTGATCGTCTTCATCAACATCACCATCATCATCATCCTCATCTCTTTTCAGCGGTCCACTCTCTCGCACCCCGCTGTAATCCCTACTTGAACATGGTGCTTTATGCCACATATTATGATCCAATGATGTGTTGCCATCCTATGATGTTTTGAGTAGATATCCTTTGTCTTTGGGTTGACTGATGATCTAGACTGGTATGAGTTGTATGTTTTATTTTGGTGCTGTCCGATTGTGCTTTCCGTGCCGCGCACACGTGAGGGATTCCTGTTGTAGGGTGTTGCAATACGTTCATGATTCGCTTATAGTGGGTTGCTAGAGTGACAGAAGCTTAAACCCGAGTAAGGGGGTTGTTGTGTATGGGATAAAGGGGACTTGATATGTTAATGCTATGGTTGGGTTTTCCCTTAATGATCTTTAGTCATTGCGGATGCTTGCTAGAGTTCCAATCATAAGTGCATATGATCCAAGAAGAGAAAGTATGTTAGCTTATGCCTCTCCCTCATATGAAATTGCAATGACGACTACTGATCTTGTTAACAATTGCCTAGGACAATTCCACACACCGACCCATCATTATTACACACTCACTATTTATCTTACTTAAGTAATATATTCTAACATTATGATAACAGTACCTACTTTTATATTTTAGCTCTCCGATATCATGCAAAGTTATCCTCTTCATACCCACAACATAGTTTTATTTCTCATTTCTAGTTGGAAGCAAGTGTTCGGTGTACGTAGAGTCGTATCAGTGGCAGATAGGACTTGAGAGAATATTGATCTTACCTTTAGCTCCGTGTGGGTTCGACACTCCATGCTTATCACTTCCACCTTTGGAAATTGCTACGATGATTCCCTGCACTTGGGGATTATCAATTATCATCACGAAAGTGTCCACTTCCATGATGTTAAATCGCGCGTCATAGAAGTGCTTTTTTCAAGGGTGACCAACACGTGGCATCCAACATAACAGGTCGATGTTAAGCTATCGGGTTCCGGTTTGGATCTGATAACTCGTTAACAACCCCGACCAATGGGGATTTTCCACGTGTAAAATCATCATTGGCTGGAGGAAACACGTGTGGGCTCACCGCTGGGACAGATGTCATCCACTCATTGGACCGAAGGCGCCTATGATACGTGGCACGACCCATCAGAGGCCCATTCCTATGAAAAGGCCGGCCCATTTGACTTGGTCAAAAGGCAGCAGCCCGGCCCACGGAAAGCCTGTTAACGGCATGTTCGATATTGTCCATTTATAGCCCGCTAACCCACTGCTCATTACGGCCTATCCAAATTAGGCCCAATAGCGCCATCTGGGCCGTCCAATATGATTCCAGCCTGTTTTAACTTCCGGCCCATGTATGGCCCATGGCGTCTTTCGGCTCATATGAGGCCCTTTGTAACTCTTGGCCCATTAACGACCCGTGGTGAAACTGGCCCGTAATGAACATTGTATCACTTTATACCCATTAACGGCCCATTATTCCATTGGGCCATTTCCAGCCCATGTTATCTTTCGGCCTTCTCAGGGCCCATTTATTCTTGGGCTCATTTCCAGCATTCGGTTACTTATGGCCCGTTACTGCCCCTTTCTGGTTGTGGGCCAAATTCAGCCCGTGGTTACAGTCGGCCCGTTTGTGGCCCGTTAATCCATTGGGCCGTTTTCATAGCGTCATCAAATACAGGCGATTAATGACGCCCCGTTATGGTCGGCCCATGAACAGACAATTCCAACTCTAGCCCGTTTACGACCAATAATGCGGTCTGTTATTGGCCCATGTTTGGCCAATCGATCATACGGCCCGTAGATGGCCCATTGATGATATCGCCCGTAGAAGGCCCATTGTTTCTACAGCCCATAGATGGCCCATTGTTTCTACGACCCGTAGGAGGACCAGGGTCACTACAGTAAATATGTAGCCCATGGTTATTGTGGCCTAGTTTTTAAAAATAGGTTATTGTGGCCACTAGCAAACCACGGAAAAAGAACTGCACTGACTACAAGCAAACAAATAAACAAGACAACAAGGAAATAAATAAGCAAACAACTTACACTATGCTATCACAACTATTACACATATTACATCCACTAGGCATCAAAGTTCGCCACCAGTGCAAATATAGGGAACAATGCAACATATCACAGACACTGGTTGTCAAAGTTGGCGACCAGTGCAAATAAACTGTTGGAAATATGCCCTAGAGGCAATAATAAATTGATTATTATTATATTTCCTTGTTCATGATAATCGTTTATTATCCATGCTAGAATTGTATTGATAGGAAACTCAGATACATGTGTGGATACATAGACAACACCATGTCCCTAGTAAGCCTCTAGTTGACTAGCTCGTTAATCAATAGATGGTTACGGTTTCCTGACCATGGACATTGGATGTCGTTGATAACGGGATCACATCATTAGGAGAATGATGTGATGGACAAGACCCAATCCTAAGCCTAGCACAAGATCATGTAGTTCGTATGCTAAAGCTTTTCTAACGTCAAGTATCATTTCCTTAGACCATGAGATTGTGCAACTCCCGGATACCGTAGGAGTGCTTTGGGTGTGCCAAACGTCACAACGTAACTGGGTGGCTATAAAGGTACACTACGGGTATCTCTGAAAGTGTCTGTTGGGTTGGCACGAATCGAGATTGGGATTTTGTCACTCCGTGTAAACGGAGAGGTATCTCTGGGCCCACTCGGTAGGACATCATCATAATGTGCACAATGTGACAAAGGGGTTGATCACGGGATGATGTATTACGGAACGAGTAAAGAGACTTGCCGGTAACGAGATTGAACAAGGTATCGGTATACCGACGATCGAATCTCGGGCAAGTACCATACCGCTAGACAAAGGGAATTGTATACGGGATTGATTGAGTCCTTGACATCGTGGTTCATCCGATGAGATCATCGTGGAACATGTGGGAGCCAACATGGGTATCCAGATCCCGCTGTTGGTTATTGACCGGAGAACATCTCGGTCATGACTACATGTCTCCCGAACCCGTAGGGTCTACACACTTAAGGTTCGATGACGCTAGGGTTATAAAGGAAGTTTGTATGTGGTTACCGAATGTTGTTTGGAGTCCCGGATGAGATCCCGGACGTCACGAGGAGGTCCGGAATGGTCCGGAGGTAAAGATTTATATATAGGAAGTCCTGTTTCGGCCATCGGGACAAGTTTCGGGGTCATCGGTATTGTACCGGGACCACCGAAAGGGTCCCGGGGGCCCACCGGGTGGGGCCACCTGCCCCGGGGGGCCACATGGGCTGTAGGGGGTGCGCCTTGGCCTACATGGGCCAAGGGCACCAGCCCCAAGAGGCCCATGCGCCTGGGGAAACCCTAAAGGAAGAGTCCCAGCAGGGGAAGGCACCTCCTAGGTGCCTTGGGGGGGGGGGAGGACTCCTCCCCTGGCCGCCGCCCCCTTGGAGATTGGATCTCCTAGGGGCTGGCGCACCCCCCCTTGGGATCCCTATATATAGTGGGGAAGGAGGGCCTCCCAAACACACCTTATGCCTTTGGTGCAGCCCCTCCCTCTCTCCCAAGTTCTTCTCCTCTCCCGTAGGTGCTTGGCGAAGCCCTGCAGGATTGCCACGCTCCTCCATCATCACCACGCCGTTGTGCTGCTGCTGGATGGAGTCTTCCTTAACCCCTCCCTCTCTCCTTGCTGGATCAAGGCGTGGGAGACATCGTCGAGCTGTACGTGTGTTGAACGCGGAGGTGCCGTCCGTTCGGCACTAGGATCATCGGTGATCTGAATCACGACGAGTACGACTCCATCAACCCCGTTCATTTGAACGCTTCCGCTTAGCGATCTACAAGGGTATGTAGATGCACTCCCCTTTCTACTCGTTGCTGGTCTCTCCATAGATAGATCTTGGTGATACACGTAGGAAAATTTTGAATTTCTGCTACGTTCCCCAACAGTGGCATCATGAGCTAGGTCTATTGCGTAGATTCTTTGCACGAGTAGAACACAAAGTAGTTGTGGGCGTCGATATTGTTCAATATGCTTGCCGTTACTAGTCTTATCTTGATTCGGCGGCATCGTGGGATGAAGCGGCCCGGACCAACCTTACACGTACGCTTACGTGAGACCGGTTCCACCGACAAACATGCACTAGTTGCATAAGGTGGCTGGCGGGTGTCTGCCTCTCCCACTTTAGTCGGATCGGATTCGATGAGAAGGGTCCTTATGAAGGGTAAATAGCAATTGGCATATCACGTTGTGGTTCATGCGTAGGTAAGAAACGTTCTTGCTAGAAACCCATAGCAGCCACGTAAAACATGCAAACAACAATTAGAGGACGTCTAACTTGTTTTTGCAGGGTATGCTATGTGATGTGATATGGCCAAAAGGATGTGATGAATGATATATGTGATGTATGAGATTGATCATGTTCTTGTAATAGGAATCACGACTTGCATGTCGATGGGTATGACAACCGGCAGGAGCCATAGGAGTTGTCTTTATTTATTTGTGACCTGCGTGTCAACTTAAACGTCATGTAATTACTTTACTTTATTGCTAACCGTTAGCCATAGTAGTAGAAGTAATAGTTGGCGAGGCAACTTCATGAAGACACGATGATGGAGATCATGATGATGGAGATCATGGTGTCATGCCGGTGACGATGATGATCATGGAGCCCCGAAGATGGAGATCAAAAGGAGCAAAGTGATGATGGCCATATCATGTCACTATTTGATTGCATGTGATGTTTATCATGTTTATACATCTTATTTGCTTAGAACGACGGTAGTAAATAAGATGATCCCTTACAACAATTTCAAGAAGTGTTCTCCCCTAACTGTGCACCGTTGCGACAGTTCGCTGTTTCAAAACATCACGTGATGATCGGGTGTTTTATTCAGACGTTCAAATACAACGGATGTTGACGAGCCTAGCATGTACAGACATGGCCTCGGAACACACGCGAAACACTTAGGGTTAACTTGACGAGCCTAGCATGTACAGACATGGCCTCGGAACACGGAGACCGAAAGGTCGAACATGAGTCATATAGAAGATACGATCAACATGAAGATGTTCACCGATGATGACTAGTCCGTCTCACGTGATGATCGGACACGGCCTAGTTTGACTCGGATCATGTAATCACTTAGATGACTAGAGGGATGTCTATCTGAGTGGGAGTTCATAAGATGAACTTAATTATCCTGAACATAGTCAAAAGGTTTTTGCAAATTATGTCGTAGCTCACGCTATAGTTCTACTGTTTAGATACGTTCCTAGAGAAAAATTAGTTGAAAGTTGATAGTAGCAATTATGCGGACTAGGTCCGTAAACTGAGGATTGTCCTCATTGCTTCATAGAAGGCTTATGTGTTTAATGCACTGCTCAGTGTGCTGAACCCCAAACATCGTTTGTGGATATTGCGAACATCGGACATACACGTTTTGATAACTACGTGATAGTTCAGTTAAACGGTTTAGAGTTGAGGCACCAAAGACGTTTTTTGAAACGTCGCGAAACATATGAGATGTTTTGAGGGCTGAAATTGGGATTTCAGGCTCGTGCCCATGTCAAGAGGTATAAGACCTCCGATGACTTTCTTAACCTGCAAACTAAGGAGAAAAGCTCAATTGTTGAGCTTGTGCTCAGATTGTCTGAGTACAACAATCATTTGAATCGAGTGGGAGTTGATCTTCCAGATAAGACAATGATGGTTCTCCAAAGTCATTGCCACCAAGCTGTTAGAGCTTCGTGATGAACTATAACATATCAGGGATAGATATGATGATCCTTGAGGTATTCGCGATGTTTGACACCACGAAAGTAGAAATCAAGAAGGAGCATCAATTGTTGATGGTTGGTGAAACCACTAGTTTCAAGAAGGGCAAGGGCAAGAAGGGATACTTCATGAAACGGCAAATCAGCTGCTGCTCTAGTGAAGAAACCCAAGGTAAAACCCAAACCCGAGACTAAGTGCTTCTGTAATAAGGGGAACAACCACTAGAGCAGAATTACCCTAGATACTTGGTAGATAAGAAGGCTGGCAAGGTCGATAGAAGTATATTGGATATACATTGTGTTAATGTGTACTTTGCTAGTACTCCTAGTAGCACCAGGGTATTAGATACCGGTTCGGTTGCTAAGTGTTAGTAACTCGAAACAAAAGGCTACGGAATAAACGAAGACTAGCTAAAGGTGAGCTGACGATATGTGTTGGAAGTTTTTCCAAGCTTGATATGATCAAGCGTCGCACGCTCCCTCTACCAAAGAGATTGGTGTTAAACCTAAATAATTGTTATTTGGTGTTTGCGTTGAGCATAGACATGATTGGGTTACGTCTATCGCAATACGGTTATTCATTTAAGGAGAATAATGGTTACTCTGTTTATTTGAATAATACCTTCAATGGTCTTACACCTAAAATGAATGGTTTATTAAATCTCGATCGTAGTGATACACATGTTCATGCCAAAAGATAGTAATGATAGTACCACCTACTTGTGGCACTGCCACGTAAGTCATATCGGTATAAAACACATGAAGAAGCTCCATATTGATGGATCTTTGGGCTCACTCGTTTTTGAAAAGTTTGAGACATGCGAACCATGTCTATTGGTGTATATGCATGAAGAAACTCCATGCAAATGGACCGTTTTGACTCACTTGATTTTGAATCACTTGGGACATGCAAATCATACCACATGGGCAAGATGACTGAAAAGCCTCGTTTTCAGTAAGATGGAACAAGATAGCAACTTGTTGGAAGTAACACATTTTGATGTGTGTAGTCCAATGAGTGCTGAGGCATGCAGTGAATATCGTTATGTTCTTACTTCACAGATGATTCGAGTAGATGTTGAGTATATTTACTTGATGAATCACGAGTCTGAATTATTGAAAGGTTCAAGTAATTTCAGTGTGAAGTTGAAAGATCGTCGTGACAAGAGGATAAAAGATCTATGATATGATCATAGAGATGAATATCTGAATCACGAGTTTGGCACAGAATTAAGACATTGTGGAAATTGTTTCACAACTGATACAGCCTGGAACACCATAGTGTGATGGTGTATCCAAACGTCATAGTTGCACCCTATTGGATATGGTGCATACCATGATGTCTCTTATCGAGTTACCACTATCGTTCATGGGTTAGGCATTAGAGACAACCACATTCACTTTAAATAGGGCACCACGTAATTCCGATGAGATGACACTGTATGAATTATGGTTTAGAGAAACCTAAGTTGTCGTTTCTTAAAGGTTTGGGGCTGCGACGCTTATGTGAAAAAGTTTCAGGATTAAGCTCGAACCCAAAGCGGATAAAATACATCTTCATAGGACACCCAAAACAGTTGGGTATACCTCCTAATTCAGATCCGAAAGCAATATGAATTGTTTCTAGAATCGGGTCCTTTCTCGAGGAAAGGTTTCTCTCGAAAGAGTTGAGTGGGAGGATGGTGGAGACTTGATGAGGTTATTGAACCGTCTCTTCAACTAGTGTGTGGCAGGGCACAGGAAGTTGTTCCTGTGGCACCTACACAAATTGAAGTGGAAGCTTATGATATTGATCATGAAACTTCGGATCAAGTCACTACCAAACCTCGTGGGATGACAAGGATGCGTACTACTTCAGAGTGGTACGTAATCCTGTCTTGGAAGTCATGTTGCTGGACAACAATGAACCTACGAGCTATGGAGAAGCGATGGTGGGCCCGGATTCCGATAAATGGCTCGAGGCCATAAAATCCGAGAACGGATCCATGGACTTTGGTGGACTTGCCCGATGATCGGCAAGCCATTAAGATAAATGGATCTTTAAGAAGAAGACGGACGTGGATGGTAATGTCACCGTCCATGAAGCTCGACTTGTGGCGAAAAGTTTTTCACAAGTTCAAGGAGTTGACTACGATGAGATTTTCTCATCCGTAGCGATGCTTAAAGTCCGTCGGATTCATGTTAGCATTAGCTGTATTTATAAAATCTGGCAGATGGATATCAAAACGAGTTTCCTTACCAGTTTTCGTGAGGAAAGGTTGTATGTAATACAATCAGAAAGTTTTTGTCGATCCTAAGGATGCTAAAAGGTATGCTAGCTCCAGCGATCCTTCTAAGGACTGGAGTGAGCATCTCGGAGTTGGAATGTATGCTTTGATGATGATCAAAGATTTTGGGTTTGTACAAAGTTTATGAGAAACTTGTATTTCCAAAGAAGTGAGTGGGAGCACTATAGAATTTCTGATGAGTATATGTTGTTGACATATTAATGATCAGAAATGACGTAGAATTTCTAGAAAGCATATAGGGTTATTTGAAAGGTTTTTTTTTCAATGGAAAACCTGGATTAAGCTACTTGAGCATTGAGCATCAAGATCTATAAGGATAGATCAAAACGCTTAATAGTACTTTCAAATGGGCACATACCTTGACATGATCTTGAAGGTGTTCAAGATGGATCAGTCAAAGAAGGAGTTCTTGCCTGAGTTGTAAGGTATGAAGTTAAGACTTAAAGCTCGACCACGGCAGAAGAAAGAGGAAGGACGAAGGTCGTCCCCTATGCTTTTATCATAGGCTCTCTACAGTATGCTATGCTGTGTACCGCACCTGAAGTGTGCCTTGCCATGAGTTAGTCAAGGGGTACAAGAGTGATCCAAGAATGGATCACAGGACAGCGGTCAAAGTTATCCTTAGTGACTAGTGGACTAAGGAATTTTCTCGATTATGGAGGTGGTGAAAGAGTTCGTCGTAAAGGTTACACCGATGCAAACTTTGACACTAATCCAGATTATTCTGAGTAGTAGACTGGATTCGTATAGTAGAACAGTTATTTGGAATAGCTCCAAATAGAACGTGGTAGCTGCATCTAGGAGATGACATAGAGATTTGTAAAGCACACACGGATCTGAAAGGTTCAGACCCGTTGACTATAACCTCTCTCACAAGCATAACATGATCAAACCCAGAACTCATCGAGTGTTAATCACATGGTAAATGTGAACTAGATTATTGACTCTAGTAAACTCTTTGGGTGTTAGTCACATGGGGATGTGACCTTGAGTGTTAATCACATATCGATGTGAACTAGATTATTGACTCTAGTGCAAGTGGGAGACTGTTGGAAATATGCCCTAGAGGCAATAATAAATTGATTATTATTATATTTCCTTGTTCATGATAATCGTTTATTATCCATGCTAGAATTGTATTGATAGGAAACTCAGATACATGTGTGGATACATAGACAACACCATGTCCCTAGTAAGACTCTAGTTGACTAGCTCGTTAATCAATAGATGGTTACGGTTTCCTGACCATGGACATTGGATGTCGTTGATAACGGGATCACATCATTAGGAGAATGATGTGATGGACAAGACCCAATCCTAAGCCTAGCACAAGATCATGTAGTTCGTATGCTAAAGCTTTTCTAATGTCAAGTATCATTTCCTTAGACCATGAGATTGTGCAACTCCCGGATACCGTAGGAGTGCTTTGGGTGTGCCAAACGTCACAACGTAACTGGGTGGCTATAAAGGTACACTACGGGTATCTCTGAAAGTGTCTGTTGGGTTGGCACGAATCGAGATTGGGATTTTGTCACTCCGTGTAAACGGAGAGGTATCTCTGGGCCCACTCGGTAGGACATCATCATAATGTGCACAATGTGACCAAGGGGTTGATCACGGGATGATGTGTTACGGAACGAGTAAAGAGACTTGCCGGTAACGAGATTGAACAAGGTATCGGTATACCGACGTGATCTTGACGTGAGCACATGCCTTGACGTGATCTTGAAGGTGTTCAAGATGGATCAGTCAAAGAAGGAGTTCTTGCCTGAGTTGTAAGGTATGAAGTTAAGACTTAAAGCTCGACCATGGCAGAATAGAGAGAAAGGAACGAAGGTCGTCCCCTATGCTTAAGACATAGGCTCTACAGTATGCTATGCTGTGTACCGCACCTGAAGTGTGCTTTACCATGAGTCAGTCAAGGGGTACAAGAGTGATCCAAGAATGGATCACAGGACAGCGGTCAAAGTTATCCTTAGTAACTAGTGGACTAAGGAATTTTCTCAATTATGGAGGTGGTAAAAGAGTTCGTCGTAAAGGGTTACGTCGATGCAAGCTTAACACCTATCCGGATAGCTCTGAGTAGAGATACCGGATACGTATAATGGAGCAACAATTTAGAATAGCTCCAAGTAGAACAGTTATTTGGAATAGCTCCAAATAGAACATGGTAGCTGCATCTAGGAGATGACATAGAAATTTGTAAAGCACACACGGATCTGAAAGGTTCAGACCCGTTGACTATAACCTCTCTCACAAGCATAACATGATCAAACCCAGAACTCATCGAGTGTTAATCACATGGTAAATGTGAACTAGATTATTGACTCTAGTAAACTCTTTGGGTGTTAGTCACATGGGGATGTGACCTTGAGTGTTAATCACATATCGATGTGAACTAGATTATTGACTCTAGTGCAAGTGGGAGACTGTTGGAAATATGCCCTAGAGGCAATAATAAATTGATTATTATTATATTTCCTTGTTCATGATAATCGTTTATTATCCATGCTAGAATTGTATTGATAGGAAACTCAGATACATGTGTGGATACATAGACAACACCATGTCCCTAGTAAGCCTCTAGTTGACTAGCTCGTTAATCAATAGATGGTTACGGTTTCTTGACCATGGACATTGGATGTCGTTGATAACGGGATCACATCATTAGGAGAATGATGTGATGGACAAGACCCAATCCTAAGCCTAGCACAAGATCATGTAGTTCGTATGCTAAAGCTTTTCTAATGTCAAGTATCATTTCCTTAGACCATGAGATTGTGCAACTCCCGGATATCGTAGGAGTGCTTTGGGTGTGCCAAACGTCACAACGTAACTGGGTGGCTATAAAGGTACACTACGGGTATCTCTGAAAGTGTCTATTGGGTTGGCACGAATCGAGATTGGGATTTTGTCACTCCGTGTAAACGGAGAGGTATCTCTGGGCCCACTCGGTAAGACATCATCATAATGTGCACAATGTGACCAAGGGGTTGATCACGGGATGATGTGTTACGGAACGAGTAAGAGACTTGCCGGTAACGAGATTGAACAAGGTATCGGTATACCGACGATCGAATCTCGGGCAAGTACCATACCGCTAGACAAAGGGAATTGTATACGGGATTGATTGAGTCCTTGACATCGTGGTTCATCCGATGAGATTATCGTGGAACATGTGGGAGCCAACATGGGTATCCAGATCCCGCTGTTGGTTATTGACCGGAGAACATCTCGGTCATGACTACATGTCTCCCGAACCCGTAGGGTCTACACACTTAAGGTTCGATGACGCTAGGGTTATAAAGGAAGTTTGTATGTGGTTACCGAATGTTGTTCGGAGTCCCGGATGAGATCCCGGATGTCACGAGGAGTTCCGGAATGGTCCGGAGGTAAAGATTTATATATAGGAAGTCCTGTTTCGGCCATCGGGACAAGTTTCGGGGTCATCGGTATTGTACCGGGACCACCGGAAGGGTCCCGGGGGCCCACCGGGTGGGGCCACCTGCCCCGGCGGGCCACATGGGCTGTAGGGGGTGCGCCTTGGCCTACATGGGCCAAGGGCACCAGCCCCAAGAGGCCCATGCGCCTGGGGAAACCCTAAAGGAAGAGTCCCAGCAGGGGAAGGCACCTCCTAGGTGCCTTGGGGGGGGGGGGAGGACTCCTCCCCTGGCCGCCGCCCCCTTGGAGATTGGATCTCCTAGGGGCTGGCGCACCCCCCCTTGGGATCCCTATATATAGTGGGGTAGGAGGGCCTCCCAAACACACCTTATGCCTTTGGTGCAGCCCCTCCCTCTCTCCCAAGTTCTTCTCCTCTCCCGTAGGTGCTTGGCGAAGCCCTGCAGGATTGCCACGCTCCTCCATCATCACCACGCCGTTGTGCTGCTGCTGGATGGAGTCTTCCTTAACCTCTCCCTCTCTCCTTGCTGGATCAAGGCGTGGGAGACATCGTCGAGCTGTACGTGTGTTGAACGCGGAGGTGCCGTCCGTTCGGCACTAGGATCATCGGTGATCTGAATCACGACGAGTACGACTCCATCAACCCCGTTCACTTGAACGCTTTCGCTTAGCGATCTACAAGGGTATGTAGATGCACTCCCCTTTCTACTCGTTGCTGGTCTCTCCATAGATAGATCTTGGTGATACACGTAGGAAAATTTTGAATTTCTGCTACGTTCCCCAACATAAACGCCACAACAAAACAAGCCCAGAACTGAAATCACTTAAGAACAGATCAAGAAACAATATGCTGGGTACCCATAATGCTGGCAAGATGCTTAGAAAGCTTATTAACTTTCTCTTGTTTGGCACTTAAATCATCCAACACTTGCTGTTGCACCAGAAAGTATGCATCTGAATTCTGCAGGGACTTCCTCATTCCTTCGGCTTCCTGTCTCATAACATCTGATCAATGTCTTTCAACTTGAAGTTGAGACTCAAGAAGCCGAACTGATTCAGGCAGCGAGTTCGAAGAGCTGGTGCCAGCAGTAGTAGCCAGTAACTCGAACACTACATCAAGACATGACTTTGGGGTTGTCTTAGTGTCTTCAGTATAGTGTTTATCAACTTTCTTGGAGACCCACAGGGATGTCTCACTATCTTGATCCTTATTCGCATTACTTCCTTTACCATTGCATAACGGGGGTACTCTTCTCCAATATTTTATCTGAATTCTAAAAGAGAAACAAACAGACACATTATAGGTTTACCATGTTGTATATGAAACTCATTTTGGTAAACCAGTTCAGTAGTAAGGTGGATAGGATAACAACATGAATCAAACATATATCTATGTAGTATGGTCACTGTATGGTCTATATCATTCTAGTTTATGTTGCCAAATCAAGATAGAGACAGTTCAAATCATATCTATTTAAGACAAAGCAGCATAGACATAATATAAGTGTGGGAAACTACACAGCAATAACAACACTTGTAATGTGCATGGCATGAGAACATAACTGTTTATTCAATTGAAACTAAAATCAACATAGAGCAAGTTACAATAACAAACACGTTAAAGAAACAGGTTTAAAACATACCTGTTGCGCCATTGGAGTTTCAGTTGCATCCTTAAAATTTGAAATTAGTTGGTATGAGTGAATACAGTGATGCAAGAGCAAAGGACTGTGAACCATAGCTACGGAACCTGGCCTGAGAACAATTCTTCTTCTGCTTTAAGCGTTGACTTGGGGTTCAGAGTGGTGGTCCTCGTGCTTTGGGCACTGCAGTTGCCTTCCTGACTGGTCGTGTTTGGGTGCTCTGTGGTGGAGACGGTGTTGTGTTAACTAGAACTGGGTTACTATCTGCTGGGGTTGGGGTTAGAAGGGGTGTAGCTGGTTCTTTGTCCAACTGGGTAGGGGTACAATCTGCGTGAGTCTGGGTTATGCGTGGTGGGGCTGGTTCTTGGGCAAGTACAACTGTGGTTCTATCTGCATCGACCGGTAGCACGATCTTTTCTGAAGATCGTGTTTTTACTCCCACAGATACTGCCATCACCCCTCCAATTCAAATGGCTGATAAGCAAGAAAAGTAATTCAATGTACACACACTGTAAGTTAGACAGGTGCAACGGATAGTAGGGAAGAAAACATGGCATGAAATAATTCACATTTATGTTGTCTAACCAAACAGAATAGCATGACATAATTTCACATATATGATGGCTAATTAAACAGGATAGCATGACACAATTTCACATGTATGATGGCTAACTAAACAAGATAGAGTGACATACTTCAAAATATGATGACTATGTAAACAGGATGACACGATGTAACTATACGATGTGTCTATTAAAGTGGTTGGCATGCCATAATTCACAAACATGCCATCGATGGAAACATGATGGCATGATATAATTCACGAATAGAATGACATAATTCAAAATATGATGACTATGTAAACAGGATGAGATGATATAACTATATTATGTCTTTAGAAAATGGGTTGGCATGCCATAATTCAGATACATGCTGTCTATGTAAACATCATGGCATGATATAATTCAAATATATGATTTATATACTAAGCAAGTGAGCAGAGGGCAATCACATATATGATGTGTCAACTAAGGAGATGGCATTCAATATTGTGTATATGATGTAAAAGCTAAGCATTGCAATACAACATATGCATGATATGAGTAATATAACCCTACTAAGTTTGAGCATACACCTCACGGGGATAATAGGACTGGTCATCTGCCTCTGAATCCTCCTCTGAGGAGCTATCTGTAACCAGCAAGATATCTGCTTCAGCAGGTAGCATTGTCTGCTCTGAAGACCTTGTTTTCACTCCAGATTTATCCATCACCAATTCAAATGGCTGATGCACAGGAAGAGCAGTTGAATATACAAACATTGTTGAGAAATGCAATGAGAAATACAAAAAAAAGACAACATGATATAATTCACATATATGACGCTTGGCTAAACAACATGGCATTGCATAATTCACATATATAATGCCTTGCAACAAGATAGCATTGCACAATTCACATATATAATGTCTTGCAACAAGATGTCATTGCATAATTCACATATATGGTAATTAGACACTAAACAGGTGGCATTCACATGAAGCATGTCTAAACTAAGCAAATGACATAGCAATGCAAGAGACGATACGCACGATATGAGCAACATAACCCTGCTAAGTTATAGCATGCACCCCGGGGGGAATAGGATTGGTCATCTGTCTCTGAATCCTCCTCTGAGGAACTATCTGTAACCAGCAAGACATGCGCTTCGTCAAATAGCATTGTCTGCTATGAAGACCTTGTTTCCACTCCAGACTTTTCCATGACCGTGTCGAATGGCTGATGCACAGGAAGAGTAATTGAAGGTACGAAAATTATTGAAAAATTTAATGTAATAAAAAATGATGGCATGATATAATTCACATATAAGATGACTGGCTAACCAGGGTGGCATTGCAAAATTCACATATATGATGCCTGGCTAAACAAGATGGCATTGCATGATTCAAATATACGATAAAGAAACTAAATAAATGGCATTCACACAAAGCATGTCTAAACTAACAACATGATATATTTGATGTATAAAGTAAGCAATGCAAGGCACCATATGCATGATATTACCAACATCAACATGCCAAGTTAGAGCGAAGACCTCAGGGGGTAAATAGGAGTGGTCTTCAGATGTCTGCTAGAACTACGTCGGTATTTCCCCAAAGAGGAAGGGATGATGCAGTATAGCGATGGTAGGTATTTCCCTCAGTGATGAGACCAAGGTTATCGAACCAGTAGGAGAACCTCCTCACACCATGTAAACAGCACCTGCACACAAATAACAAATACTCGCAACCCGACGTGTTAAAGGGGTTGTCAATCCCTTCCGGGTACGGCGCCTCAAGATAGGCAAATAACGTGAGGTAAAAGTGGTAGATAGGATAAATAGCTCGCGGAACAAATAAATTGCAGCAAGGTATTTTTGTATTTTTGGTTTAATAGATCTGAAAATAAATGCAAGAGAAAATAGATCGCAAAGGCAAATACGATGAAAAGAGACTCGGGGGCCGTAGGTTTCACTAGTGGCTTCTCTCGAGAAAAATAGCAAACGGTGGGAAAACAATTACTGTTGGGAAATTGATAGAACTTCAAATAATCATGACGATATCCAGGCAATGATCATTATATAGGCATCACGTCCAAGATTAGTAGACCAACTCCTGCCTGCATCTACTACTATTACTCCACACATCGACTGCTATCCAGCATGCATCTAGTGTATTAAGTTCATGGAAAAACGGAGTAATGCAATAAAAACAATGACATGATGTAGACGAGATCTGTTTATCTGTTGCGGAGATATAGATATCATCTTGTTATCCTTAGTAGAAACGATACATACGTGTCGGTTCCCCTTCTGTCACTATGATCAAGCACCGTAAGATCGAACCCACTACAAAGCACCTCTTCCCATTGCAAGATAAATAGATCAAGTTAGCCAAACAAAACCCAAATATCAAAGAAGAAATACGAGGCTATAAGCAATCATGCATATACGAGATCAAAGATGACTCAAATAACTTTCATGGATAAAAACATAGATCTGATCATAAAGTCAAAGTTCATCGGATCCCAACAAACAGACCGCCAAAAGACTTACTTCATATGGATCTCCAAGAGACCATTGTATTGATAATCAAGAGAGAGAGAAAGGAAGCCACCTAGCTACTAACTACGGACCCGTAGGTCTACAAAGAACTACTCACGCATCATAGGAGAGGCACCCATGAAGTGGTGAACCCCTCCATGATGGTGTCTAGATTGGATCTGATGGTTCTGGACCTGCGGTGGCTGGATCAATATTTCGTCGACTCCCAAAGGGTTTCTAGAATATTGTGGTATTTATAGAGCAAAGAGGCGGTTCGGGGGCATCCGAGGTGGGCAGCACCCACCTGGGCGCACTTGGGCCTCCTGGCGTGCCCTGGTGGGTGCTGCTCCCCTCGAGCAGCCCCCCAGGTGCTTCCTTGGCCTACTGGCTTTCTTCTGGCCCAAAAAATCCTCCAGGAGTTTCGTTGCGTTTGGACTCCGTTTGATATTGATTTCCTTCGATGTAAAAAACATGCAGAAAATAGCAACTGGCACTGGGCACTATGTCAATAGGTTAGTACCAAAAAATGACTATAAAATGATTGTAAAACATCCAAGAATGATAATATAACAGCATGGAACAATCAAAAACTATAGATACATTGGAGACGTATCAGCATCCACATGGATACGTAGGTAAATGATAAAAACAGAATTTTTGATGTGGAATGCTGCCTAACATGTTCATCACATTCTTCTCTTTATAGCATGGACATATGGACTTTTATATGATTCAAAGCAATAGTCTAGTTTTGACATCAAGACTTTATACTCAAGCATAGGAACAAGCAAGCATGTCTTTCAAAATATCAACACTAAAGGAAGTTATCTCTAGCCCATCATGCTCAATCATTGATCCATTCATGAAACACACTCGAATATTAGCTACACCCAATGCTCAAATACGAGCATGGTGCCCCTTAGTTGGTTCTTTATAAGAGAATATGGAGACTCAAATTCAAAATAAAAATTGCATTAGTAAAAGAAAGGCCCTTCGTGGAGGGAAGTAGTGATTTGTAGAGGTGCCAGAGCTCAAAGCTTAAATTGAGAGATAAATTATTTTTGAGAGACATACTTTTCCTACCAATGAAAATGACTTGGAGCATCCCAACACTTTCCATGCTAAATACATCATAGGCGGTTCCCAAACAGGAAATAAAGATTATTCCTTTTTCTACCATAACTTTCACTTTCCATGGCTAACCGTATCCACGGGTGCCCTCCATACCAACACTTTCCAAGGAATTTATTATTTGACAACATAAAGTAAATTCATTATTCATTTCGGAACTGGGCATCCCTAGTACCTTTGTCGTACTCTCATGCAATGACAAGTGAATAAACACTCATCGTGAGAATAACACATCTAGCATGGAAAATATTGGCTACCCTTCACCACCTCGCGAGTAGTAGAGCACACAAAAGATAAATTTATTTTGAACATTAGAGATGGCACATGCAAATTTTCTTAGAACAACATGGAAATACCGCATATAGGCAGGTATAGTGGACTCATAAGGCAAAACTGGTTTAAAGGGGTTTGTATGCACAAGTAGTGATCATACTTAGTGCAAAATGAAGGCTAGCAAAAAGATTGAGAAGCAACCAACCAAAAAGCAAAAATCGTACCCAAGCATTAAGCATAAGAAACACCAAATAATGCACCATAAGTAGGATATAAATTTCATTGCATAACTATTGACTTTCGTGCTTGCTTAGGGAATCACAAACCTTAACATCAATATTCTTATTAAAGCACAATTACTCACCAACATGACTCACATATCATATCGTCATATCTCAAAACCATTGCTAAGAATCAAGTTTATTTTGTCCAATGATCTCCGTGAAAGTTTTTATTATATCCTCCTTGCATATCTATCACTTTGGGACTATTTTCATATGATGCTTTTGATAAGCTCAAACAAATATAAGTGAAGATCATGAGCATAATTTTTTCTTTCTCTCAAATTAATCTAAGTGAAGCAAGAGAGAATTTATTCAAAATTTTACTAACTCCCAAATAAATCTAAGTGAATCATGAGAGCATTTCTTCAAAATTAATAAAGCACACCATGCTCAAAAAGATATAAGTGAAGTACTAGAGCAATTCCATGGCTCTAAAAATTTAAGTGAAGCATAGGAGCAAGCATAGTATTTTTTTGCCTCTCTCAAAAGGGTGGGTCTAGCAAGGATTAAACACTTAGAAAACAAAGCAAAACAAGAAAAGACTCATATCATACAAGACGCTCCAAGCAAAACTCATATCATGTGACGAATAAAAATATAGTTTCAAGTAAAATATCGATGGTTGTTAGAAGAAAGCGGGAATGCCACTCGGGGGCATCCCGAAGCTTAGTTGCTTGCTACTTATTTGAATATTATCTTGTGGTGCCTCGTTCATCCCCAATCTTAGCCTTTTTCTTATCCTTATCCCTTCATCCATCGTAAGATAATCCAAAACTTGAAAACTTCAATCACACAAAACTCAAACAAAACATTCGTGAGATCCGTTAGTATAAGAAACCAAACCACTACTATAAGTACTGTAGAAAACCTATTCTTATTTTGTTTTTGCATTATATCTACTGTATTCCAACTTTTCTATGGCAAAACGCATCAAAGAGAACCATAGAATCATCAAAACAAGCACACAACACAAAGAAAACAGAATCTGTCAAAAACAGAACAGTCTCTAGCAATCTGAAAATTTCGAATACTTCTGTAACTCCAAAAATTATGAAATAAATTGGTGGACGTGAGTAATTTGTATACTAATCCTCTGAAAAAAGAATAAACTTAAAATTACTCTGATGTAAAAAATGACAATGAATCTCGTGAGCGCAAAAGTTTTTGTTTTTAAGCAAGATCAAATAAACTTTCACCCAAGTCTTCCCAAAAGCCTTGCTTGGCACAAACACTAATTAAAACACAAAAAACACAATCATAATATTATCATAATTGTGCTAACAAACAATAACATAAAGCAAAAAAGCAAAAATAAATTCTATTCATTGGGTTGCCTCCCAACAAGCATTATCGTTATACGCCCCTAGCTAGGCATAACGCGTAGGATCTAAGTTTTGTCATCTTTGATTCTAGATACATAAGATGCCCTCATGATTGATTCATATGGTAGCCTAATTCTTGTTCTAGGTAAGTGTTCTATTCCCTTCCTTAGTGGAAATTGAAATTTAATATTTCCTTCTTTCATATCAATCATCCAATAGTACGCAAAAACGGTCTACCAAGAATAATCGAACAAGACGGATTGCAATCAATATCAAGAACAATAAAATCTATGGTCACATAATTCCTATTTGCAAGAATAAGAATATCATTAATTCTTCCCATAGGCTTTTTAATAGTAAATTCCGCTAAGTGCAAATTTAAAGAGCATTCTTCAATATCGGTAAGACCAAGCACATCACATAAAGATTTCGGAATTGTAGAAACACTAGCACCGAAGTCACATAAAGCAAAACACTCATAACTTTTAATCTTGACTTTGATAGTAGGTTACCATTCATCATGCAATTTTCTAGGAATTGAAACTTCTAATTCCAACTTTTCTTCAAAAGCTTTCATCATGGTATCAATAATATGTTTAGTAAAAGCTTTATTTTGTTTGTAAGCATGGGGTGAATTTATCATGGATTGCAACAAAGAAATACAATCAATCAAATAGAAACTATCATAATTAAAGTCTTTGTAATCCAAAATAGTGGGCACATCACTAGTCAAAGTCTTGACCTCTTCAAACCCACTTTTATCAATTTTTTCAACAAGATTTTCACCCTCCGAATCATAGGGACGCCTTCTAACTAAAGTTGACTCTTCCCCAATCCCTTTTTCATCAATCTTAAATTTACTAAACAAAGAATCAATAGAAGAAACACCAATCACTTTAATATCTTCATCATTTTTATGATAATAATCACTAGAAAATGCTTTTTCTAAAACTTCTCTTTTAGCTCTAAGCATAGCGGTTCTTTTCTTACTTTCATCCATAGAAACATAAAGAGCTTTAATTTATTCTTCAACTTTAGGCACAAAAAATTTCATCTCGAGATTTTCTACATCATGAGTAATTCTATCAACATTTCTAGACAAATCATCAATTTTATTCAACTTTTCTTCTATCAAAGCGTTGAAAGACTTTTGCGTATTGATAAATTCTTTAACATTGTTCTCAAGATCAGATGTGTTTCTATTATTATTGTAGGTGGAATTACCATAGTTATTAGAGGAATTACTAGGAAAAGGCCTAGGATTAAAATCACCTCTATAAGCATTGTTACTGAAATTATTTCGCGAGACAAAATTCACATCTATGGCATCAATATTTTGCTCAATCAAAGTGGACAATGGCACATCATTAAAATCAATAGGAGCACTTTTATTAGCAACCAACTTCATAAGAGCATCAACTTTTTCACTCAAAGAATTTATTTCTTCTACCGAATTGACTTTTTTACTAGTAGGAGCTCCTTCGGTATGCCATTGCGAGTAATTTGCCATAATATTGTCTAAAAATTTAGTAGCTTTACCCAAAGTAATTTCCATAAAAGTATCCCCCGCAGCAGAATCTAAAAGATTACGAGAAACAAAATTCAATCCCGCATAAATTTTTTGTATGATCATCCAAAGATTTAACCCATGAGTTGGGCAATTCCTTTGCATCAATTTCATCCTTTCCCAAGATTGTGCAACATGCTCATGTTCAAGTTGCTTGAAATTCATGATCCGGGTTCTAAGGGAAATAATTCTTGCGGGCGAAAAATACTTAGTGATAAAAGCATCTTTGCACTTGTTCCAAGAATCGATACTATTGCGAGGCAAAGAAGAAAACCAGATTGTTGCACGATCTCGCAAAGAAAACGGAAATAATTTCAACTTCACAACATCATTGTCCACATCTTTTTTCTTTTGCATATCGCATAATTCCACGAATATGTTAATATGGGACGCGACATCCTCATTAGGAGTACCGGCAAATTGATCTTTCATAAGAAGATTCAGCAAAGCAGTATTAATATCACAAGACTCCACACTGGTGGCGGGAGGAGCAATCGGAGTGCTAATAAAATCATTGTTGGTGTTTGAGAAATCAAACAACTTGGTGTTCTCTTGAGTTATGATGACTACGCAACAAGATTGCACTCAAAAACAGATCTGACGAGAAAACGGCAAACGAAAAAGAGGGCGAATAAAACGGCAAAAAAAAATTGTGAAGTGGGGGAGAGGAAAACGAGAGGCAAATGGAAAATAATGTAAATTGCGAGGACATGAGATTTGTGATTAGGAACCTAGTTGATGTTGAAGATCCTCCCCGGCAACGGCGCCAGAAATTCCTTTTGATGTCTGCTAGAACTACGTCGGTATTTCCCCAAAGAGGAAGGGATGATGCAATATAGCGACGGTAGGTATTTCCCTCAGTGATGAGACCAAGCTTATCGAAGCAGTAGGAGAACATCCTCACACCACGTAAACAACACCTGCACACAAATAACAAATACTCGCAACCCGATGTGTTAAAGGGGTTGTCAATCCCTTCTGGGTACGGCGCCTCAAGATAGGAAAATAACGTGAGGTAAAAGTGGTAGATAGGATAATTAGATCGCGGAACAAATAAATTGCAGCAAGGTATTTTTGTATTTTCGGTTTAATAGATCTAAAAATAAATGCAAGATAAAATAGATTGCAAAGGCAAATATGATGAAAAGAGACCCGGGGTCCATAGGTTTCACTAGAGGCTTCTCTCGAGAAAAATAGCAAACAGTGGGAAAACAATTACTGTTGGGCAATTGATAGAACTTCAAATAATCATGACGATATCCAGGCAATGATCATTATATAGGCATCACGTCCAAGATTAGTAGACTAACTCCTGCCTGCATCTACTACTATTACTCCACACATCGACCACTATCCAACATGCATCTAGTGTATTAAGTTCATGGAAAAATGAAGTAATGCAATAAGAACGATGACATGATGTAGACGAGATCCGTTTATCTATTGCGGAGATATAGATCTCATCTTGTTATCCTTAGTAGCAACGATACATACATGTCGGTTCCCCTTCTGTCACTGGGATCAAGCACCATAAGATCGAACCCACTACAAAGCACCTCTTCTCGTTGCAAGATAAATATATCAAGTTGGCCAAACAAAACCCAAATATCGGAGAAGAAATACGAGGCTATAAGCAATCATGCATATAAGAGGTCAAAGAAGACTCAAATAACTTTCATGGATAAAAACATAGATCTGATCATAAACTCAAAGTTCATCGGATGCCAACAAACACACCACCAAAAGACTTACATCATATGGATCTCCAACAGACCATTGTATTGATAATCAAGAGAGAGAGAGAGAGGAAGCCATCTAGCTACTAACTACGGACCCGTAGGTCTACAAAGAACTACTCACGCATCATCGGAGAGGCACCAATGGAAGTGGTGAACCCCTACATGACGGTGGCTAGATTGGATCTGATGGTTCTGGACTCTGTGGCGGCTGGATCAATATTTCATCGACTCCCCTAGGGTTTCTGGAATATTGTGGTATTTAGAGAGCAAAGAGGCGGTTTAGGGGGCACCCGAGGTGAGCAGCACCCATTTGGGTGCGCATGGGCCTCCTGGCGCGCCCTGGTGGGTGCTGCTCCGCTCGAGCAGCCCCCAGGTGCTTCCTTGGCCCACTGGCTTTCTTCTGGCCCAAAAAAAATCCTCCAGGAGTTTCGTTGCGTTTGGACTCCGTTTGGTATTGATTTCTCATATTTGAGTTTTCTCAAATTTTGAAAAGAGGATCATTTGGTTTTAATTTTTTTTCTCTGTGAATATTTCTTATATGAAAAATAAAAGAGAGGTGATAAAATGACTTCTCCAAAATAAAGAAATATTGAAGGGAAAATATTCAAATCAAATACGAATTTTAGCCGGAGTTTTATCGCTATTTTATTTGAATTAGGAAAAAATGCGTTTTTCAAAATTGCATTAGAGGCCCAAATAAATGTTCACTTTGTTCGCTATATTTTTAGAGGACGGGGAAAATTTATTTCAGGATTTTGGAGTCCATTTAGTATTTCTTTTAATCATTTTCTATGCGTCGGAATTATTAAAAAAGGGAACCGACTTAGTCGGGCCGTGCCAGACACGGACTTCTCCGGCCGACCTTTATAAGGCCCAACCCCGGGACCCCGCCAGCCCAAGCCACCACCCCCGTAACCCTACCCTAGCCCGATCCGCCGCCGCCAGCTGCCGCCGTCGCCGCGTCGCCGCTGCCCCGTTCCGCCGCCCCACCGCCGGACACGCTCGCCGCCGCCGCCGCCAGCCCCACCGGAGCCACCGCTGACCCCGCCGGACCTCGCCGAGGTAGCCACCGACCGCCGTCGGTTTTCGTTAGAAAACCGTTTTTTTAAACCCTAGTTTTTTATTTAGATCGGTTTTTTTCTCGGTTTAGTTAAATAGCGGACGTTCTTCCGTATGTCCTCTTTAACGAACGGTGTTCACCCGCTAGCCGCAGACAGCGAACGTTCATTCTTTAGCCTATTCGTCAGTTTCTCTTTTTCCAGGGTTTTTCCGCAATTATTTTCGATCGCGATTTCTGCCCTTATTTTCATTTTAGTTTATCTTTTCGCTCGTTTATCGGAATCAGGCAATTCAAGCGCCTAGATCTTCGTCTCGAAGCCCTCTTTCTGTTTAAACAACTTGAACAAGATTTTGGTGCTGTAAAATTTGACTTTAGTCCAGATTAGTAAACGGATCTTGTTTCTTTCGCTGTTTGAGTTCCGTTGCTTCGTTTGATTTGATTCTTTTTGCAAACCGGAGTTCTTAAGTTGAACTTTCTGGTTAGATCTCTTATTTGAGTTTTACCCTTGCTTCTACTTGAGTGCTTACGTATGTATCTGTTTGTTTGCGATAGAGTACCCAGAGTGTGAAGCGTGCTACTACGAGTCTCTAGGTTTCACAGATCATCAGCAAGGCAAGTGACACTTTGATCATACCTCTTTTCTACCCAGTTTTATTGCATTCGATCAACCCTCAAACGTTGCATGGTTAGGATCTGATTAACATGTGGTTTTTGGGAAGTAGATGATGAGGTAGAACCTATTGCCCTGTTTATTATCAAACCTTTGGGAGTTACTTCTACGTTGTGGTTATATTGCTATGCTATGCTCGTAGACGTGGTTTGGGTGAGTGTATCCATGATAGATGTGAGTATGGCTAATTAATGGTTAACTTAAGGTGGCTATTTTAATACACATCTAGGTGGATTTCTTGAGGCACCCTGGAGTACCCAGTGGTTGTCAGGGCACCTGGAGAAACCAGTGTTGTCCAAGGATATCCCGGAGTACCCGTGTGATCATCCTATGGTCCGCCACCCAGGCTCAAGGGGATCATAAGATTATTCATGCTAGAAACTTCCGTGTGCAGCCACAAGCTATTATGGCTCTAGCATAGTTGAGTATGTTGCATGACCTCTTTCAGTGGTGGGCTAGCAGATGTAGGGGAAAGTAGGTGTAACTGTCCACCCAGAGTAAAGAGTTATTGTTTCAGAAAGACTGTGTCTTGAATCTCCGACCATGGATGTATTCGAGTCTTATGGGGAAAAGTGCGCAAACCTCTGCAGAGTGTACAAACTAATCATGGTTAGCTATGTCCCCGGTTATGGACGTTTTGAGTATCTGGTTCTTGGATTATCATGTTGATCTCATCACTCTAAATTTTAATTTGATTGGGTTAATGATGATGCTTAATTGGGATTGAGTTGGAGGAACCTTCTCAATGTTTAACAACCACCGTGATAGTTAAATAAAATTTATTCCTTTGTTGTAGGGAAAAATTGGCTTTATGCAAAACTATAAGCATAGAGTTTTCCACCAGTCATATATGCATGTAGTGATAGCATTCATTCTGTTCATTACTCTATGTGTTACATTGACAGCGTATTCCATGTGCTGACCCATTCCGGGCTACAACATTTCATGTTGCAATCTTTTTAGACGCGAGTAAGGTGCCATAGGTCGTTGTCTTTCACTCAGCTATGCCGTTGGAGTTGATGGACTCACTTTATCTTCCAACCCTTCCGCTGTTATCGATTTTGGATGCCTTAAGCCATTTTATTGTAATAAGTTCTCTTTTGAGACATTCGGTGTAATAAGTATGTGATTGCTACTCTGTTATAAATCCTTAAGTAGTGTTTGTGTCAGCATTACCGATCCAGGGATGACACTGATGCACAGAGATCAGACTGTTTGAGGTCTGGTCGCTACAAGATGGTATCAGAGCACATGTTGACTATCGGACACGACCACTAAGCTGAAACATAGGTCACTCTTCTCTTCTCATTTCTGACTCCTCTCGCTTTTCTACTCTATAGGATGGCGAATGCAAGGAACAAGTTCACACAACCTGATGAAGATACACCTTTTGGATGACACTTGAAGGAAGTTACTAGGTACCTGAACGTCGGAATACCAAGCTTCACCGAGACCTACATCGCCACTTTACCAGAAGAGGAGCATTGGATGATTCGAGTTCAAGTTCTAGGAAGGACGTTCATGCCAGTCACCGAGCCCATAGAATTTTCCCTTGATGCACCAACCTGGAGTCTAGGAAAGAGCAAGGCAGCTCACATCACCATGGGACGCATTGGAGAAGTTTACCAAAAGGATCTCAAGGATACTATCTATCAGATTTGTGGGCGCCGAGATGAGCAATGGGAGATGATCAGCACCAGGAGGGACAGGTCTATTGCAGCTTTCATCCAGGAGTTAAACCAGCACATTCGACGCCAGGAGAACCAGATGTGTGCATGCATTATAGATCTGAAGAAGGTAATGACCAGGATGATAGAGCTGGAGGAAGAACTCAAGTCTACACACTACAAAAAAATACACTTCCATGATGACACATGTTTGTCATAGTAGGTCGCGTTTTCTGTCATGCATGTACATCCATGACGATTTTATGACAGAATCAAGATAGTCATACATGTGTTGTCATAGAAGTGTTCCATGACATTACCAAAATTATCATCATGGAAGTGTCCACTTCCATGACGATAAATCGCGCGTCATAAAAGTGCTTTCGTCAAGGGTGACCGGCACGTGGTATCCACCATAACGGAACGACGTTAAGCTATATAGTCGGGTTTTGGATCCGATAAACCGTTAACAGCTCCGACTAGTGGGGATTTTCCACGTGTAAAATCATCATTGGCTGGAGGAAACACGTGTCACCTCATCGTTGGGACAGATGTCATCCACTAATTGGACAGAAGGCGCCTATGATACGTCGACACGTGGCACGACCCAACAAAGGCCCATTCCTGTGAAAAGGCCGGCCCGTTTGACTTGGTCAAAAGGTGGCGGGCCGGCCCATGGAAAGCCTGTTAACGGCTTGTTCGCATATAGCCCATTTACAGCCCCTAACCCAAGGCCCGTTACGCCCTATCCGAATTAGGCCCAGTAGCGTCATCTGGGCCATCCAATATGATTCCAGCCCGTTTTCACTTCTGGCCCATGTATGGCCCATGACGTCTTTCGGACCATATCAGGCCCTATGTAACTCTTGGCCTATTAACAACCCATGGTGAAACTGGCCCGTAATGAACAGTGTATCACTTTACACCCATTAACGGCCCGTGGTGAAACTGGCTCGTAATGAACGTGTATCACTTTATACCCATTAACGGCCCGTTATTCCGTTGGACCGTTTCCAGCCCATGTTATCTTTCGGCCTCCTCAGAGCCCATTTATTCTTGGGCTCATTTTCAGCATTCGTTTACTTATGGCCCATTACTGTCATTTTCTGCTTGTGGGCCAAATTCAGCCCGTGGTTATAGTCGGCCCATTTGTGGTCCGTTAATACGTTGCGCCGTTTTCATAGCGTCATCAAATACGGCCTATTAACGATGGCCCGTTATGGTCGGCCCATGAACGGACGATTCCAACTCTAGCCCGTTTACAGCCATAATGCGGCCTGTTATTGGCCCATGTTTGGCTAATCGATCATACGGCCGTATAAGGCCCATTGATGATATGGCCCGTAGAAGGCCCATTGTTTCTATGGCCCGTAGAAGGCCCATTGTTTCTACGGCCCGTAGAAGGCCTACTGTTTCTACGGCCCGTAGAAGGCCCACTGTTTCTACGGCCCGTAGGAGGCCCAGTGTCACTACCATAAATATTAGCCCATGGTTATTGTGGCCTAGTTTTTAAATAATAGGTTATTGTAGCCACTAGCAAACCGCGGAAAAATAACTGCACTGACAACAAGCAAACAAATAAACAAGACAACAAGGAAATAAATAAGCAAGCAACTTATGCTAGGCTATCACGGCTATTACACATATTACATCCACTGGGCATCAAAGTTCGCCACCAGTGCAAAATAGGGAACAAAGCAGCAGATAAACGCCGCAGCAAAACAAGTCCAGAACTAAAACCACTTCAGAAGAGTTCAAGAAACAATATCCTGGGTACCCATAATGCTGGCAAGATGCTTAGCAAGCTTATTAACTTTCTCTTGTTTGGCGCTTAAATCCTCCAGCGCTTGATGTTGCACAAGAAAGTACGCATCTGAATTCTGCAGGGACTTCCTCAGTCCTTCGACCTCTTGCCATAGCACAGCTGACTGATGCCTTTCAGCTTGTAGCTGAGACTGAAGAAGCCGAAGTGATTCAGGCAGCAAGTTCGAAGAGCTTGTGCCAGCGGTACTAGCCAGTAACTCGAACACTACATCAACGCAGGACTGTGGGGTTTTCTCACTGTCTACAAGATTGTTTTTATCACCTTTCTTGGAGACCAACAGGGTTGTCTCACTATCTTGAACCTTATCTGCATTACTTTCTCTACCATTGCATAGTGGGGTGCTCTTCTCCAATATTCTGTTTGCATACTACAAGAGAAACAAGCAGACACATCACATGTTTAGCTTGTAGTATACGAAACTCATTTTGGTAAACTGGTTCAGTAGTAAGGTGGACAGGATAACAACATGAAACAAACATATATCTATGTACTATGGTCACTGTATTTTTCATATCATTCTAGTTTATGTTCCCTAATCAAGATAGAGACACAGTTCAACTCATATATTTTTAAGACACATCCCTGATGCCGCTGTTTCAGGTGCAGCAATGAAGCTCACGCACCCCAAGCATTGGGTGGGGTCGACAAGGCACAGAGAGAAGAAGTGGCGCAGCAAGGCAACCCAAGGAAGGATGCCCATCATTGCCTCACAGACGAAGGCGAAGATCGCAAGAAGAGTGATGGATTCAGGACCCAGATGCATCATGTGGATCTGATAGTGGGAGAGCACGGCGTTGAAGAAATCAGAAAAGGGGGGAACCAGTCCCGCCCACAGGGCGTTGGCGAAATACCGAACCTCCATGATTATCCTGTCGATGGAGAAGCGAGAAGCGGGCCAGGCCATCGTCCTCCCGCATTCGTTGAAGATGGTGGCCAGAGCCGAGCTGACCTTGCCCAAGCCCTCTCGATTGATTATGATCGACCGGCCGACGGCGGGGGCCACCAACGACGGCGAGCGAGGCGGAGGCATGGGTTTCTTCCCTCTTCCCTTCTTCGTCAGAGCCATGGCAACGGAAGGGGGGTGGGAGGTTCGAGATTGTATTGGGAGCGGAAGCTGGAGTTCGAGAGGAGAAAGAACAGAGGACGCTCGGGCAACGAAAAGGGGAGCGGCTGTGTGCGACTACGAGTCCGCCTAGCATGGCACGAAATAAGAAGGTGTGGGGGAACAGTGCCGCCCACTCCCAATCAACCGCCACGCGGCGCCCAAGGCCGCAGGCTGTTAGGGCCCGCGGCGCTTCGCACTTGCCCTTTCGCCTCTCTGCTCGGCCAAGTCCGGGCGCGCCTTGGGCCCGGGGGCTACTGTCGGTGTTCTGGGAACGGGGGTCCCCAGACTTGCCTGCAGCATGGCTCAAAGGGGGCCCAGCATGGCCCATCTTCATCAACACAAGCTCAAGACCCTCGCGAGGGGCCAAGCCTCGCGGGGCGGATGACAAGGAGCCTCCTCAGGCACGGCCTCATCAGGCTGGCTCGCGAGGAGGCGGAGAGATCAAGGCGGGGTACCTCACGAGGCACCCATGACGCAAGCCATGATGACCAAGGGCGCCAGGCGGGCGCCAGCCCACGCAGTGTCGTCCTTTCCTCTTTGGTGCAAAGGGAGCAAGCGCAGGTGAGAGCATTAGGCAAAGGCATCCATTTCAGTGCAACAAGACCAAGACCAGCCCAACGGCAGGAAGGAAGTCATTGTGGAGCCCAAGCAGGCGTCACCACCAGAGCCTTTGACAGGCGAGGACCAACTTTAGTCAGGATAAGTGTACTAGATGTTCCCCTTCAAAATGGACAATTGTTGGCGCCCTTCCCGCTCAATATTTGGGAAGAGGCCCATGGCCTTTGCCTATAAATAGGACTAGCCACCCCCAGGGTAGAGGCATCTAGAAGAGAGCAATCAAGTGGCATCATAGCAAGAGAGAAGGGCGACTGAACTCCTCCTAGCAGTTCATCGCCCCAACCAAGAATAGGCCCTCGCGAGGCTGTTCTTCCTTGTATGGTTCATCATCATTAGCCCAAGAGGCAATCCACCACACCACAAACTAGAGTAGGGTATTACACCACAATGGTGGCCCGAACTAGTATAAACCTTGTGTCTCTTGTGTTGTTCCTTTCGTAGTTTAGATTCTAGCGAGGCGGCGGGGTGCAGGTAGGTAGAGGGCGAAATCTCCGTGCGCACCCCAGTGTTCGAACCTCAAGGGTCTGCCGGAACCCGAAATCCGACAATGGATAACGGTGTTGGATGAACAATGTGAAACTTTTGTAATATGTAACGATGGAACTATGTGTTGGCTATGTATGTATATATGATGGAACTTGTGTGTTGGCTATGATTGTTATATGGATGCTTGTTGTATATATATGTGTTGGATATCTCATATGTGAAATAGTGACCTGTGGTGCACCATTAGAAAAATAGTGACCTGAGATTAAAAAAAATATAAAAAATTGTTACTAATGGCGCACTACCATGTGGTGCGCCATTAGTATAGCAGACACTAGTGGCGCACTGTGGGCAAAACTAATGGCGCACTGCGTGGTGCGCCATTAGTAAAAAATACTAGTGGCGTGATACTAATGGCGCACCTGTAGTGCGCCATTAGTAGGCAAAACAGGTGCGCCATTAGTAGGCCTTTTCCTAGTAGTGAGAGGACTAAAAGGTGCATCGTTCACGCGGTCATCGCCGTCGAGGGAGGAAACCCACAGCTGCCGGAGGGGCCCGATCCTCTGCCCGTGCCGTTCTCTCTGACACAGCACCGACTCGGGAGGTCCTACAACCCTTCTTCCTCCCTGCCGTATTGTCCGCAGATCCGACCTGCCGTCGCCGACATCTCGGCGACCCTCAGGTATAAGTTCTTTGAAAGCGGCCTTGCTCTACTGCCCCAGCTCCCCACGTGTCTGCATGTGCATCCTTTTCTTCTCCCATCAGCTCTTCCAAAGCCACCTAAATTTTTAGTATTATTAGAGGTAAAGCTACTTCATGCATTCTAATCTAGGGCTTTGTTCAAACAACGAAGAAAGGGGGGAAAGTTGTAGCATGAATCTCGGACTTGATTCAAAGAGGAAATAATATGGTGAAACTAGTAGAGACTGGATACCCAACCGGTCTCTTGGTTGAAAAGGGAAATAATGGGAAAACGCAGTACAAACTAGATGGGGAATAGATCTATTATTGGTTGAAAGAAGGATAGAAAGTGGCGGCTGGTTTACAAGTCAACAGAGTATGTCCAGGATTAGATTTGCTACCATCACATAGTAAAAGGTCTCTAGGATTAGATTTGCTGCCCTCACATAGTAAAAGTTCTCAGGATTAGATTTGCTGCCCTCACATAGTAAAAGGTCTCAGGATTAGATTTGCTGCCCTCACATAGGAAAATGTCTCCAGGATTAGATTTGCTGCCCTCACATAGTAAAAGGTCTCCAGGATTAGATTTTCTGCCCTCACATAGGTCTCCAGGATTAGGTTTGCTGCCCTCACATAGCATGAACAAACTCGGCATCACCACTTTATGCCTCCTTGTAGGTACATTGTGCTGATGCGTCCACTGTCGCATGTCCTTATACCAACCTTTTGCTGTTGTTAATGTAAGGGCGCATGTAAAATGAAGCGATCACACTGTTACCTTAGGGACATGTCTAACCAGTGTTATTGTTAATCTAATGCCTCTAGTGATAAGATGCAATTAAACTGTGTTACAAATGGCACTCCTGCTGTTTTCCCTAGTATGATAAGTAAGTTGCTCCCTTACTCTGCTGAGTGTCCTGGTGTCCCCACGGTTCCATGCCCTTAAACCAACTCTTTAGCTGATGTTGATTTACTGTGTCTGATAAACAAGCAATGCCACCATTAAAGTAATCCCATATTTGAGGAATCTCATTGTTGATCGTAATGCTTCTGGTAACATGAAGCATTGCTGACGTTTTAAAATTTCTACTGTCCTTGCGTGATTGCCATGAACATAATTAAGATGCTTCTTTTAATTTTGTATATGTTTCGTATATTCTTATTGACCAGCAACTTTTTACTTTCTATCTTTTTGTGCAGATGGGGATATCCATTTCACCTTGTTGCTATTGTGACCTTTTGGTGAACTGCACAAAACACTTTTTTTTGGAATGAGTGTCTTGTGCAGTTCAACTAAAATGTCACGTGGGCAACATCTCTCAATTTTGGTGGAACTGCACAAAATGGTGATTGGAGTTTCCAAAATCTTCGTCAAGTTCTTCTGGTAATCTCGTGCAACATTTTATTAGCCTTTACAAGATGGAGCTGTCACTGTCACCACAATGGCACTTTATTTTAGTGGAACTGTACAAAAGGATAAGAAAATTATAGTTGCACCTTACATGAGCCGAACAACCAACCTTGATGTTCCTCAATTTTAGTGCAACTACTAAAGAAGAACCTGCCAGCTCACGAGAGCAAGTACTTCTTGCTAGCTGAATGATGCAATCTTTGCTTCATTTCAGGTGAACTGTAGAAAAAGGCGCATGAATTGAATCATGGAACTCCAGGCAGACCTCATCCTAGTGGAGCTGCAGGTTGAGTTCAAGGATGCTGCTATTAAAGCAAAATCATGCTCTCCTGTCTCCTTGTTTGTGCTGTGCAAACAGGAATACTCAACTACAGATGTTGTGACGGTCAAGAGCATTCGCCAAGTTCTTCGATTGTTTGACATGGCTAGCCAAGATGGATTTAATCCCGATATTCACTTTATCGAAAGGCTCTAATGGGTTGGTTCTGAATCTTGGAAGCTGGGAATCAATGAGATGTGTAGGCATCTTGGTTGTACTTATTATTTGGATCTTATTTGTTGGTTCTGAATCTTGCAAGCTGGGAATCAATGGGATGTGTAGGCATCTTTGTTGTACTTATTATTTGGATCTTATTTGTTGGTTCTGAATCTTGCAAGCTGGGAAACACACCATGATGAGTCAGAGGACAACAACCATAACAAACAGTTCAAACTTGGTAGTATTATCTTTGTAAAAGTGCGACAAATGTGCTGATCGTGTGCGTCCTGAGAATAATAATTCTAATTGTTGTGCATCTTGATCCTGTGGCACTGTTTGAACGAGCCAATGCATTGCTTGTTTTAAGTATAAATTTCTATTAAAGCTAATTAAATTTAAGTAAAGTGACCACTAATTCCTGTTATTACAGTACCAATACAGACCCGCTCATGAACCGACATGTGGCCAGAGTAGGTTTCTTAATGGAGGCGTTTGAATGCGCCGAGGGTGCATCTTCTGCCGGGCGTGCAGCGGACGAGGGAGGGGTAGTAACTGTTTTCGCCTGTACACACTCAGCTTACTGTTGAATCCAGTTCCCCAAGAGCTGAAAAACGAATTGCTACCACCGCCTACACATTCGTTCACTCGAAGAGACTCCAATGGCGATCCGAGGGGTGAGCCTGCTCGATATGGACTTCAGCAAGGAGTTCCCCTTTGAGTTCACCGTTCAGTTCTATGGATGCACCAAGTTGAATGTGATGTACACCAACGATACGGACTCAGTGAAGCTCTGCCTCGCCTCAGTCCTATGGCTGCACCAGGTTCTGGAGCATTCGCCCGTTTCATCGGCAGCGCTGACTGCACCTTCGCTATGGTGGAGAGAAGGAAGAATGCGACGATTTGGCCATCTGGTGCAACAAGCTTGTCGACATCTAGAAGCAATACAAGATCATCAGCAACGGGCAGGAGAAGGACTCCGTGGTTGACCTCGCTGAGACCATCATCGACCCCTGATACGCCAACATGAAAGAAGACGACCTGAACACGTGGGAGGTACCTCTCAATCTAGCCTACATAACCTACGCGGCCAAGGACGCATACGCATGCTACGACATGTACAGGCAGATCTTGGACATGAGGGCGTGTCTGCTTCCCATAACCGACGAGTGCATGGACAGCCGTAGCATCATGATCAAGCTTGGCAGGAAGGTCTAGATGTTGTACTATATCTGTTTATAAGCACCTTTATCATCTGAGTGTTTCATGCATTAGCCTATGTGTCGTAATTATCTGTTTTGTCCAAAATATTTCTTTTAAGAACCCATTAACCCGATTGCTTTTTTTAGTGGCTATTTGCTTATGTATGTAACTAGTTCACTTGTCCTTTAAAAAAACTAGTTCACTCGGCTGTCGTGCTTTGAATCTCCTTCCTCCCAACATATTCCCCTCCTCAGGTAGACCCAGCAGGTCTCTGAATTTTCTCCCACTTTCTTTTTCGATGTAAACTGAGTTTTCTCCCAGTACTTTTCCCTAGAACCAACTCAATTGTCCCATGTCTAGCCTAAAAAATAATAATTCCCCACGTACTATTAACTCATCCAATTAAAATAATATTTTATTTCGTAAGTTGAAAGTTCTTAAAAAAAATAATAATAATTGTTTATATATAACTTGGCAAGTTAACTCCTAGTGATTGCATACATAAGCTTGCAAAGATTTTATTGACCAATGCAGTAATAGACGTGCAATCATGTGTTTATGTTTTTGTAACATTTCTCCGTCTAGCCCAACATGATATATTCACCCAGCCCAGCAAGTCCGCGGATTTCGAGAAAAATGCAAATGGGATTTAAACGGGCTGCATAGATGTTACATCATTGTTTCACCCAGCCCACCAAATGGACTAAAAAAACAAATGGACTGGCTGACATGTGGGCCAGTAGGTCAAAGCCTAAGAAGGCGTTGGATTTACATCCAACGGCTGGCATTCTTCTTTAATCTCTCGTCTTCTTCCGCCAGCGCTGCCGGAACCGCCTGCTCCAGCCTTCGGCATCCAGTGGTGTTGTTTTGCGCTCCTCAGCGAAACGCTACCCTGCCGACGGCCAGGCCATCCCTCCACTCCGCACCTCCTGTTATTCTCTGCCGAGTGTAGGCCCACCCCGCACCCGAACCACTCAAGTTTCCCACTCCTCTCCGTCTACGACTCCACTGCCGCGTCTTCCCCATCTCCGGGTCGTTCCAGTCTGGGGCCTCGCCGTGGTCCATCGCCTCGGTGCGCTCGGCGCGGCGTCGTCAACATACGAGAGTCATCGGAAGAGGATTGTACGTGGAGATCCTGACGGCTGGGATCCACGAGGTCCATGGTCGCCTGCAAGGAAAGTTCCTCCTTATTACGCATTGTACGTGGACTGTACATGGGAAGCGCTTCTGTATTTCGCGAAAAAAACGTTTCCCCCGCTGATAGGTCGGACCCACTAGCTATATCTTCGCACGCAAGGAAGTGCCTCCTTATTACGCACAAAAAAATGAATACCCCCTGCTAGCTGGGACCCACCATAGTGGGTGGCTGACTTATGGGCCTACTAAGTTGACGAGGACGGAGGGCTTTGTCAACTTAGTCAATATGAACGATTCTAGCTCTAGTGACCGTACGATGTCCATCCAACGGCCATAGTGCTTCTTCAACCTCTGGTCTTCTTGCTCCAGCCGCCCAAAGCAGCGCCGGTCGTGCCGCGTGCTCCTGCCTCTTGTGGCCGGCTGTGATGCCGCGGAGGCCTCACCGCCCCCTACTACTCCCACTGCTGGCCCAGGCCATCCCTCTACTCACCCACACCCCCTGTTATTCTGCGGCAATGGCAGCCTCAAGCCGCAGCCGAACCAGTGAACCCTCGTACTCCTCTCCGAGTGGGCATCCACTGCCGCGTCTTCCCCAGCTCCGCGTCGTCCCCTTCCTAGGCCTCACCGTCGTCCATCGCCTTGGTGCTCTCGGCGCGGCGTGGTCATTGTGGTCAACGACAGACTTCCATCGGAAGAGTACTGTACATGGAGAGGCTGACAGCTCGGTCCACGGCCGCAGCTGGGTCCACGACCACAACCCAATTTTTTGTGATTTGCCAAGTAAGTCTCTTTGTCAGGCCTGTTGGGCTGCAAATCTTTCAAGACGAGGACAGCTTCATTCGGCTGGCCGAGAAAATGGCCTATCAGTAATGTGAAATGGGTTGTACATTTTTAAAACACATCAAACCGGCAATTAGTTTCAAATATCTTTTTTTATTTCGAGATTTTAAATTATATTAATTTTTATGCGTGGAGAATTTGTTGGATTTTATATTGATATACATTTATTTTTAAAATCAGTTTGAATGTGAGTCGAAAGTTCGAGATTAAAAATAGTTTGGACCGCACCGAAATATGCAAAATTTTGTATAATTTTTTAACCGTGGCCACAATATGGGCTGTAATGCTAACAAAAAGAATATGGGCTAAAAAAACCTTAAGAATTAGCAAATGGGTTGTAAATTATTAGAAATACTGGCAGATGGGTTGTATGATGTTTTCCACAGATTTGAGGCTTTCCTAAAAAAAGGTTGACGCACAAGCAGTGACTGTTGGATGGCCGGCCACGCAGGCCTCACCGCCCCACCATACTCCCATCGCTGGCCTAGCTATCCCTCTACTCACCCACACCTGCTGTTATTCTCCGGCGACGGCAGAGGAACCAGTAAACCCTCGTACAGTCGTACTCCCCTCCGCGTGGGAAACAACTGCCGAGTCTTCCCTGCCTCCGTGTCGTTCCCTTCCTAGGCCTCGCCGTCGTCCACCGCCCTATTGCTCTCGGCGCGGCCTGGTCAATGTGGTGAATGACCGACATGCATCTGAAGTGGACTGTACGTGGAGAGGCCGACAGCTGGGTCCACGGCCGCACGCAAGGAAATGCCTCCTTATTACGCGCAAAATAATGATTCCTCCACTTGACATCAGGGATCCACCAAAAGGGCCTCTGTATTTCGCGAAAAAAACTTACCGCCGCTGACAGCTCGGACCCACCAGCTATATCTTCGCACGCAAGGAAGTGCCTCCTTATTACGCACAAAAAAAGAATACTCCCCCTGTTAGCTGGGACCCAGTATAGTGGCAGGCTGACTTGTGGGCCTACTAAGTTGACGGGGACGGAGGGCTTTGTCAACTTAGTCAATATGCATGATTCTAGATCCAGTGACCGTACGATGTCCATCCAATGGCCGTAGTGCTTCTTCAACGTTTGGTCTTCTTGCTCCAACCGCCCAAACCAGCGCCGGCCGTGCCTCATGCTCCTGCCTCCCGTGGCCGGCTGCGATGCGGCAGGGGCCTCACCGCCCCCTACTACTCTCACCGCTGGCTAGGCCATCCCTCTACTCACCCACACCCCCTGTTATTCTACGTCGACGGCAGCCTCACACCGCAGCGAACCAGTGAACCCTCGTACTTCTCTATGCGTGGGCATCCACTGCCGCGTCTTCCCCGGCTCCGCGTCGTCCCCTTCCTAGGCCTCGCCGTCGTCCATCGCCCTGGTGCTCTTGGTGCGGCGTGGTCAACATGGTCAAGGAACGGCTTCCATCGGACGTGGACTGTACGTGGAGAGGCTGATAGCTGGGTCCACGGTCGTAGCAAGGAAGTGCCTCCTTATTACGCGAAAAGTAATTATTCCTCCACCTGATAGCGGGGACCCACCGGATGGGCCACCGTATTTCGCGAAAAATACATTTCCCCCTGACTGCTAAGACCCACTAGCTACATATTCGCACGCAAGGAAGTGCGTCCGGGCAAAAAAAAACGATTCGCCCCACGGACTGCTGGGACCCACCAGCTACATCTTCGCACGCAAGGAAGTGCCTGACAGTCGGGACACACCTGGTCGAAGCGTACATAGCGTTGTCATTATGGTCGTGAACGTGTATGTACATATATACTAGTCGATATAGAGGTGCGCACGTGTCGTAGTAGAGGCGCGTACGTGTCATAGTAGAGGCGCGCACGTAGCATCTACACGTACGTAAAGTGGCCAGTGTGCAAGAAAGAAAATACGGCCACGTATGTGTACATACGGGCGGGGTCTCGAACACCTACTCGCGCATACGTACGGCCAGGGCTCGTGTACATGGCTGGGTTGGAACGGAGAAACAACGTCGTCGTCGTGTTCATGGGGAGCCAACCGGCTGGGTCGGAACGGAATGCGTCGTCATGTTCATCGGGAGGGCTTGGACGGAACAGGCAATGGAAACGAGGCCTGGTGTACCGCAGAATGGAGGAAATGGCATTGTGTTCGACCGGCCACGTTCGAAACGGGGGTCCTATTGATCGAGAGGGGTCTGACGTACCGCAAAACAGAGGAAACGGACCTCCTACGGTCGAAACGGGGGTCCTGTTGATCGGGAGGGGTGTGGCGTACCGCAAAACAGAGGAAACAGACTTGTGTTGGAGCACTACAGTCAAAACGGGGGTCCTGTTGATCAGGAGGGGTGTGGCATACCACAAAACAGAGGAAACGGACTTGTGTTGGAGCGCTATGGTTGAAATGGGGGTCCTGTTCATCGGGAGGGGTGTGGCGTACCACAAAACGGGACTCCACGGGATACTGTTCATCTCCACTGTCGACCTCCTCCAGCCTCCATGGGCTACTGTCGACCTCCTCCAGCCTCCACGGGCTCTTGTTCATCCAGCCTCCACCGCTCGCTACTCCATCGGCTACTGTTCAACCACCCCTCTACCGTCTACTGTTCATCCAGCCCTCCACACCACGGGGTCCTGTTCATCCAGAGGCAACGCCACGGGGTCCTGCATCCACCCCCACCGCTCACTGTTCATCCACCCCCCCGCAACACTCACTGTTCATCCAATGGATCGGCTTTAGTTAGCAGCAGTAGCGAAGGAATCACTCGATCGGGTTCAATTAACAGCCATCGATCAATCGCTCGGGTTCAGTAACGCATAGCCTCCAGTGCAATTGCTTGGGTTCAGTTAGAGCCCAACGTCTCGCTCGGGTTCAGTTAGAGCCAACGCCTCGCACACACGCGCGTACGTGTACAAGATAAACGTGCATCACTTGGCCCGCGACCTCCCACCGTAACCGGGAACTCCCCGAAATTTTCCACGCCCTCGCTTCTACCACGGTTTTTTCCGTCATGGACGGCCCAGGACGAAAAGCCCATTTTCTGTCATGATTTTTTGTCATAGAAGTAGGAGCCCACAACATCTATGATGATACCGGGTTTTGTCATAATTATCGTCATAGAAGTGTCATATGTATGACAGAAAAAAATTCATTCGGCCCAAAATGTCATGGATGTGTCTTTTTTTTGTAGTGACACGTGATGGATATGAGGAGGAAATGATGATACTAGTGGAGAAGAATGACGATTTGATGAGGAAGCTAGGAGTATTCATGGGAGACCCCGCGCCAGGGGGAGAAGACGACGATTCCACTTGTGCGGAGAACTACATCATCATCGACGACACCGACTCAGACCCCAACGATAGCGATGATGACTATGTTGATAAAGATGGAGCAGATATCATGGAGTCTTCCACCGATTAAAAACTTCTAGTGGTCAACGGGGGAATACTACTATTGATATATACATGGGGGAATACTACTATTGATATATCAGGGGTAAAACGGGGCCACTTTTGTAACGATAGTTAGATCGATGTATGCCCTTGTTTGAATTGGTTGAAGTGATATATTTGTGTTTGCCTCATGTGCATATGGGTAGTGTTTTCCCTTTAGACCTCATTCTATTCTGTTTTCTCATCTTTTCTAAACCCTCGGATGCCTCCGAGACGCGACAATTGATTTGCTTTCCCACCGGAGCTCACTCAGTTGATCCAGCAGCAGAATACCCTGATGCAGCTACTAGTCCAGAACCAGAACTAGGGGAACAACAACAACAACAACCCACCACCACCACCACATGTTGATCACTTAGCCCGTTTTCTAAGGCTGAATCCGCCGGTGTTCTCCAGTAGCACCGAGCCGATACTTGCAGATGATTGGCTCCGCAAGATTGGAAGGGAGTTGACCACTACAGGATGCACAAATGTGGAGAGAGTGTGTTTTGCCGCACATCAGCTTGATGGACCCGCAACATCGTGGTGGGAAAATTTCATAGCCACTTACCCCATCGATACTGTCACATGGGACCAGTTTTAGCAGGCTTTTCGCACTTCCCATGTTTGAGCAGGAGCTATGGCCATGAAGAAGCGCGAGTTTCACAACTTGCGCCAAGGAGGACGCACAGTGGGCCAGTATGTGGATGATTTTAGTAAGTTAGCACGTTATGCCCCAGATGACATCGCTATAGATGCCGCTAAGCAGGAGAAGTTTCTGGAAGGACTGAATGATGAGCTGAGCATGCAGTTGATGGTGGCAACCTTCAACAACTACCAGGAGTTGGTAGATAGAGCTCTCATGATTGAAGGGAAACAGCAGCAGATTGACAACCGCAAGAGGAAGTATGGACAAGAAGCAGATTGACAGCAGAGGCCCCGTTTTACCCCGAACTCGGGAGGACACATCCACCATAACCATGGAGGCCATAATTCCAATGGAGGGAGTTCGCATAACCATAGTGGCCCCAAGAATGGGAATGGGAATGGAGGAAGCAACGTCCAGAACCGTTCCAACCCAGCAACGCCCGTCAAGAAGGATCTAAGTCACATTACTTATTTCAAGTGCGGGAAGAATGGACATTACGCCACGGAGTGTTCTGAAGCTAAGAATGGAAATGGCAATGGAAGCTCTGGGTAGAAGCCCAACCCTTTCAACAGGGGACAAGTGAACCACGTTAACATGGAGGAGGATGAAGACCAACCAGATGCAATAATAGGTAAGTTTTTGGTTAAGTCATTTACTGCAATCGTTCTTTTTGATACTGGTGCTTCGCATTCATACATATCAAGGGGATTTGTGGATAAGTATAAATTGCCCACAAAAGCTCTTAGAACACCGATGTTAGTAAGTTCGCCAGGAGCAGAACATATGGCAAGCCAAGGATGTTTTCACATGCCATTGACCATAGGTAGGCATGTTTTCCCCTCAGACCTGATAATTCTGAAGTCGCAAGGTTTGGATGTGATTTTGGGTATGGATTGGCTATCGATGTATGGAGGGAACATCGATTGAGCCAGTAAGTCGATTATGCTCACCACCCCAGAAGGAAGGAGGATTAAGTATGTATCCCGGCATGTGCCGAAGAGGACTCAAGTAAATTCCTTATCAGGAGTTGTACAGGAGGAAGTACCAGTGGTGAAGGATTTCCCTGATGTATTTCCAGAAGAGTTGCCAGGCATGCCACCGGATAGAGACATTGAGTTTTTGATTGAGCTTTTTCCAGGCATAGGGCCAATATCTAAGAGACCGTACAGGATGTCTGCAAAGGATTTGGAGGAAATTAAGAAGCAGATTAAGGAGTAAGTGGATAAAGGCTATATTCGCCCAAGTTTGTCACCTTGGGGATCACCAGTGCTTCTAGTGGAGAAGAAGGATGGATCGTTGAGGATGGTTGTTGATTATCGTGGATTGAATGAAGTGACGATCAAGAAAAAGTACCCACTACCGATGATCAATGATTTGTTTGACCAGTTGCAAGGAGCTAAAGTATTTTCCAAGATCGATCTACGATCAGGATACCACCAGTTGAAGATTTGAGAGCACGATATACCTAAGACAGCTTTTACCACAAGGTATATGAGTATACCGTTATGTCATTTGGTCTGACTAACGCGCCTGCATATTTCATGAACACGATGAACAAGGTGTTTATGGAGTTTTTGGATAAGTTCGTCGTGGTATTCATTGATGACATATTGGTCTACTCGAAGAATGAAGAGGAGCATAAGGAGCATTTGCGTTTGGTACTTTGGAAGCTCAGAGAACATCAGTTATATGCCAAGTTCAGCAAGTGTGAGTTTTGGTTGAAGGAAGTTGGATTCCTGGGACATGTTATATCTGGAGAAAGAATAGCAGTAGACCCCACCAAGGTTGTTACAGTGACTAATTGGGAAGCACCCACGTCAGTTGGAGAGATCCGGAGTTTTCTCGGACTCGCAGGATACTACAGGAGGTTCATTGAGAATTTCTCTAAGATTGCAAAGCCCATGACAGAGTTGTTGAAGAAGGACACCAAGTTCAAATGGACTGAGGAATGTGAGGCCAGTTTTCAGGAGTTGAAGAAACGTTTGGTTACAGCTCCAGTGTTGATTCTTCCAGATCAACGCAAGGATTATCAAGTGTATTGTGATGCTTCTCGTCGAGGACTTGGAGCAATGCTTATGTAGGAGGGGAGAGTTGTTTCCTATGCCTCACGACAGCTTAAACCCCATGAGCTGAATTATGCTACACACGATTTGGAGTTAGCAGCCGTAGTGCATGTGTTGAAGACATGGAGACATTTTCTCATCGGAAACCATTGTGAGGTGTACATGGATCACAAGAGTTTAAAGTATATATTCACACAGAAGGAGTTGAATCTCAGGCAAAGGAGATGGTTGGAGCTCATCAAGGATTATGATATGAGGTTACACTATCATCCCGGAAAGGCTAACGTAGTAGCCGATGCGTTGAGCCACAAGAGTCATGTCAATACACTCATAACCGGAGAATTACCCAAGGAGTTAGCAGAGGATCTTCATGAGCTATGTCTGGAAATAGTTCCGAGAGGCTATGTAGCAGCATTGGAAATATAGTCTACTTTGATGGATAAAATCAGAGAAGACCAAAAGACGGACAAGGAGATTGCCGAGATAAAGGAAAGGATGAGCAAAGGAAAAGCTAAAGGATGTCGTGAGGATGAGCACGATACCTTATGGTTTGAGGATCGCATATATGTGCCTAATGACCCAGACATCAGGAAGTTGATTTTGCAGGAGGCCCATGATTCGCCGTATTCGATTCACCTAGAAAATATCAAGATGTATCTGGATTTGAAAGACAGTTTCTGGTGGACCGGAATGAAAAAGGATATTGCTGAGTATGTAGCAGTTTGTGATGTATGTCAAAGTGTGAAGGCAGAGCATTAGAAGCCAGCAGGATTGCTACAGCCATTGTCGATACCCGAATGGAAGTGGGATAAGCTAGGCATGGATTTTATCACGGGATTGCCCAGAACTCGTTCAGGCTATGACTCGATATGGGTTGTAGTCGATCATTTGACGAAGGTAGCTCATTTAATCGTAGTGAAGACCACTTACACTAGTGCTAAGTTGGCCAAGATATACATGACCAGGATCGTATGTCTGCATGGAGTTCCGAGGACCATTGTATCAAACAGAGGAACCCAGTTTACCTCAAAGTTCTAGAATCAGTTGCATGAGACTTTGGGTACCAGGCTAGAGTTTAGTACAACCTTTCATCCACAGACAGATGGACAGACTGAGAGAGTCAATCAGATTCTAGAGGACATGTTGAGAGCTTGTGCACTAGATTATGGATCTAGTTGGGACGAAAATTTGCCATATGTAGAGTTCTCTTACAACAACAGCTACCAAGCCAGTTTGAAGATGGCCCTTTTCGAGGCTTTGTAGGGAAGGAGGTGCAGAACACCGTTGTTATCGGATGAAGTTGGAGACTGTCAGTTGTTCGGACCAGATTTGATTAAGGAGTCTGAAGAGAATGTTAAGCTGATTCGCGATAGACTCAAGGTAGCCCAGTCTAGGCAGAAAAGTTATGCGGATTCTAAACGCAAGGAGACAGTTTACAAAGTCGGAGACAGAGTGTATCTTCGTGTGTCCCCACTTCGAGGAGTTAAACATTTTGGAGTTAAGGGAAAGTTAGCGCCACGTTTTGTGGGACCATACAAAGTTTTGGAGTGTATGGGAGAAGTTGCTTACAAGTTGGAATTGCCAAAAGGGTTGTCAGGAGTTCATGATGTGTTTCACGTTTCCTAGTTGAAGAAGTGCCACACAGAGATGGACGATATCCCTCTGAGAGATATAGTGCTGCTGGAAGCGATTCAGTTGGATAGCGATTTGACCTATGAGGAGAAACTAGTGAAGATTCTCGAGTTTGCCAGCCGAGTCACACGCAGCAAGGTTATCAAGTTCTGCAAAGTCCAGTGGAGCCACCATACCGAGGATGAAGCCACCTGGGAACGAGAGGAAGACCTATGGAAGGACCACCCGCACCTATTTTCTAGCCAACCCGAATCTCGAGGGCGAGATTCATCTTAAGGGGGGTAGGTTTGTAACATCCCAAATTTTCAATTTGGAATGTTATACATTAAATCATCATTGCATATCATATTTTATTGCATTGTTGGCTGATCCTAGAAATTCTACGCAACTCAAGGACCCACAGAGAGAGTTGGGGATTTCGTTATTTTCATATTTGAGTTTTCTCAAATTTTGAAAACAGGATCATTTAGTTTTAATTATTTTTCTCTTCGAATATTTCTTATATGAAAATAAAAGAGAGCGAATAGAATGACTTCTCCAAAATAAAGAAATACTGAAGGGAAAATATTAAAATCAAATAAGAATTTTAGTCGAAGTTTTATCGCTATTTTATTTGAATTAGGAAAAAATGCAGTTTTCAAAATTGTGTTAGAGGCCCCAATAAATGTTCACTTTGTCCGCTATATTTTTAGAGGACGGGAAAATTTATTTCAGGATTTTTGGAGTTCATTTAGTATTTCTTTTAATCGTTTTTCTCCGCGTCGGAATTATTTAAAAAAAGGAACCGACTTAGTCGGGTCGTGCCCGACCTAGACTTCTCCGGCCAGCCTTTATAAGGCCCAACCCCGGGACCCCGCCAGCTCAAGCCGCCGCCCCCGTACCCTAACCCTAGCCCGATCCGCCGCCGCCAGCCGCTGCCTCGCCGCCACGCAGTGCCGCCACCTCGCCGGCCCCCAGCACCGCCGCCTCGCCGCCCCGCAGCGCCGCCGCCGCCC
>NC_041383.1:420514050-420557057 GCF_002162155.2 Triticum dicoccoides | reverse complement strand
CCGTTCCGCCGCCCCACCGCCGGACCCGCCCGTCGCCGCCACCGCCAGCCCCGCCGGAGCCGCCGCCGACCCCTCCGGTCCTCGCCGAGGTAGCCACCAGCCGCTGCCGGTTTTTGTTAGAAAACCGTTTGGTTTTTTCCGAAAACCCTAGGTTTTTTTTATTTAGATCGTTTTTTTCCTCGGTTTAGTTAAATAGCGGACGTTCGTCCGTACGTTTGTTTTAATGAACATTGTTCACCCGTTAGCCGAAGACAGCGAACATTCGTTCGTTAGCCTGTTCGTTAGTTTTTCTTTTTCCAGGGTTTTCCACGATTATTTTCAATCACGATTTCTGCCCTGATTTTCGTTTTAGTTTATCTTTTCGCTCGTTTATTGGAATCAGGCGATTCAAGCGCCTAGGTCTTCGTCTCAAAGCCCTCTTTATGTTTAAACAACTTAAACAAGATTTTGTTATTGTAAAGTTTGACTTTATTCCAGATTAGTAAACGGATCTTGTTTCTTTCGCAGTTTGAGTTCCGTTGCTTCGTTTGATTTGATTCTTTTTGCAAACCGGAGTTCTTAAGTTGAACTTTCTAGTTAGATCTCTTATTTGAGTTTTACTCGTGCTTATAGTTGAGTGCTTATGTATGTATCTATTTGTATGCGATAGAGTACCCGGAGTGCGAAGCGTGCTACTACGAGTCTCTAGGTTTCACGGATCATCAGCAAGGCAAGTAACACTTTGATCATACCTCTTTACTACCTAGTTTTATTACATTAGATGAACCCTCAAACATTGCATGGTTAGGATCTGATTAACATGTGGGTTTTGGGAAGTAGATGATGAGGTAGAACCTATTGCCCTGTTTATTATCAAACCTTTGGGAGTTACTTCTACGTTGTGCTTATATTTCTATGCAATGCTCGTAGACGTGGTTTGGGTGAGTGTATCCATGACAGATGTGAGTATGGCTAATTAATGGTTAACTTAAGGTGGCTATTTTAATACACATCTGGGTGGATTACTTGAGGCACCTGGAGTACCCAGTGGTCGCCAGGGCACTTGGAGAATCCAGTGTTGTCCAAGGATATCCCGGAGTACCCGTGTGATCATCCTACGGTCCGCCACCCAGGCTCAAAGGGATCATAAGATTATTCATGATAGAGACTTCCGTGTGCAGCCACAAGCTATTATGGGCTCTAGCATAGTTGAGTATGTTGCATGACCTCTTTTAGTGGTGGGCTAGCAGACGTAGGGGAAAGTAGGTGTAACTGTCCACCCAGAGTAAAGAGTTATTGTTTCAGAAAGACTGTGTCTCGAATCTCCGACCATGGATGTTTTCGAGTCTTTTGGGGAAAAGTGCGCGAACCTCTGCAGAGTGTACAAACTAATCATGGTTAGCCGTGTCCCCGGTTATGGACGTTCTGAGTATCTGGTTCTTGGATTATCATGTTGATCTCATCACTCTAAATTTTAATTTGATTGGGTTAGTGATGATGCTTAATTGGGATTGAGTTGGAGGAACCTTCTCAATGTTTAACAACCACCATGATAGTTTAATAAAATTTATTCCTTTGTTGTAGGAAAAAATTGGCTTTATGCAAAATTGTAACCATAGAGCTTTCCACCAGCCATATATGCATGTAGTGATAGCATTCATTCTGTTCATTACTCTATGTGTTACATTGCCAGCATATTCCATGTGCTGAACGGTTCTAGGGTGCAACGTTTCATGTTGCATACTTTTCAGACGATGAGTAAGGTGCGATAGGTTGTTGTCTTTCACTCAGCTATGCCGTTGGAGTTGATGGACTCACTTTATCTTCCAAGCCTTCCGCTGTTATCGATTTTGGATGGCCTTAAGCCATATTATTGTAATAAGTTCTCTTTTGAGACATTTGATATAATAAGTGTGTGATTGCTACTTGTTATAAATCCCCAAGTACTATGCGTGTCAGCATTACCGATCCAGGGATGACACTGATGCACAGAGATCAGACTGTTTGAGGTATGGTCGCTACACTTCCTCTTGATTACAATCCAAAATGGGTGGATGGGGGATGCCTTTGCACCCGCCATGGAGTGATGTCTGCATGAAATTTTATTGCCATGCAAGGCTCGTCTCTTTTGCTCTACATGTTCATTTCCATTGTGTAAAATAACTAACATGCATAGGAATAAAACATAGTGAGATTATGGAAGGAGTGCATGCACAAATCCAGAGTGATGATAGCAAACTGTGGATAGACCCAAAACCAATGTAGTAGGCAGATAATAGCTTTAGTTAAAAAATACAGATAATGGCTCCTTTAATGTTTGTTTGCACCCAACATGAAACTCATAGTAGACACCCGAGATTAACTAGATAGTAGACATATAGTACTGATTGCTGCCCCAATATGTAGCCCACAACCATTTAAAAACTCAACTTTCAACATTAGTTTGGACCTGAATCGGAGTCTAATAGGTGAACAGGATGATAAAGTAGCAAGTCTTCATATTAAGTGATGCATAACATAAGCAGGCATGGAAGAGTGCGACCTCTCTTGCGGACCCGTGTAGTCCTCAAGGTCATCTGCTCAGTTGATGATGGTAATGCAGTTGTCATGGCTGCCGGCGGCAGGGAAGAAGATCTGATGCGGCGAAAGATAGTCTGGAGAGCGGATCCCTACTGTGGTGAACCCTTCCATTGTTGGAGCAGCTGAGATGGGGTGGAACACAGCGTAGCAGGAGCGGAACAAAACACACAAGGTTTTCTTTGACACATATCTGTAACAGAAGTAATTGTGTAAGGGCTTGTTTGAATTTGAGGATTCTAACACAGGAATAGGATAGGGATGCACGTGCAAAACAAAGAATTTAAAAACACGGGATTCCTGCCAATCTAGGTGTTTGGTTCACAAAAATTGAAAGATCACAGGATGCAAAGAAGCATGGTGAGATTAAGTCAAACCACAAGAAAATGTACGGTTATAATGCTATTATGCTACTATCTCTTAGTCTTGTGCTTCATGACTAGGAATTTGAAAAGGAGCACAAGTGGATATTAAAATTCCTATGATTTTTCTTTCAAGGAGACACTAAAGGAACAAATCCTACAGTTTTCCATTGCTCCATTCCTTTGAACCAAATGCATGAATAGTAGTACCATAGGAAACTTTCCAATTCCTATCTTTTTCCTTCACTTTTCCTTTCAAGCACTGGCGATTCTAGTAGGTAGGCTTGAGCAGGGAAAAGCCTACACTCAAAGAATGTTTTTGTGCTACTTCTACTACTTTGGACCCAGGCCACTGTCCTACTAGCTCAACTCCCAGGCCCATCTACAAATGCACAACTCAAACGTGTGGAGATAAATAATGATGGCGTTCAAGAGAGTCCATCATAGATAGCTAAGTTGCCTGGTACCTCATTGCTTGTCATATAGTAGGAGAAACTAATCATATTTCACATTACTACGTGTGCTCAGTGGACAATATATATAACATGTAGAGTAAAAAAGAGATGCAACAAGTGTACAACCTCTTTGGTGAAGCCATGTCGATCTCAGCGTGATTGGGTTGGTCAGTGAGGATGCTCCGGCTGATTTGGCTGTCGGAGGAGGGGAAGAAGATCTTAGGCGTCTAGAGATGGAGCCCGGGGTACTGCTCCGCTGTTATGGAGGGTTTTGTCGTTGGAGCAGCTCTGGTGAGTTGTACAACGGTAAGGCTGAAGCAGGACAAGAGAGACAAGGTTAACCTGAGTGGAATTCTAATAGCATCTCCAATAGATGACGTAAAATACATAACCATAAAGTGCTAGATGTAAAATACATTAGCCGCTCATCTCTGAACTTAACTGCCGAAACTGAATTTAATTGTTGAAACTGAATTTTACTGTCGAAACTGAACGCACTAGTAGCAGAAAAGCAGTAGCAGTAGCAACGCATGCGAGAGCTGGGGCAGCTGGTCGTGTAGTAGCATCTCGGGTAGCGGGTGAGGCTACACGTCAGTCGACTGACTTTTTCATCTCTGGTCAGTGGATTTTCCAGCCGTTGGATACGAAATCAAGGGTCTGCAGTTCATCTTCAACCTCCACCCCCGTGTGCTGCTATCCACCACCGGCCAAACCATCGGCCCCCACCTCCTGCGGTCGGTGGCGCTTCCACGCCGCCTCGCCGCCCTGCCCGCCCCGAAACCACTTCCCACTGCCGGTCCGCTGCCACGCCGTCCATCCCTGTTGCCGCCCCCCGCACCGAGATTTTCCTTCAGCAATCCCCACGCCACCACCCCACCACCGCCAGCGACCACTGCCCCCACCCTGAACCCTAAGAGAGATAGCGGGGTACCTCTTCGGTGAGCCCCCCTCCCCGCTGCGGCTGGTTCTTCCTTAACTTCGGCGAGCCCCCCTGAAAATCATCTGACCCAAAAGTCGATTCAGTTGACTGAAGTGTAGCTAAATCAGAGCAGCGGCCATGCAAGAGCAAGAGCGAGAGCAGCAGATCAAGACAGAGCAAGAGCGGGAGCAGTAGCGTCAGCAAGAGCAAGAGCAAGAGCAAGAGCAAGAGCATACCAGAAAGGGGATCAAGAGCAAGAGCAGAGAAGCAGCACGCACGAGAGCCAAAGCAGCAGCAGATCCTACTGATGTGGACGTCGCCACCGAGGGAGCGACACCGTGGAAGAAGTGGCCGGCGATGCCGCCCTGGATGGAGCCGCGCCATGTCGGTTCGAGACCGAGCGCCGGCAGCATCACGAGATCGAATCAAGAAGAAAATGCGGTGATTAGTGTAGAACCTCTTTGGTGGCGCCGATTAGGCCTCAACTTCATCCGAGGAAACGGTGATGATGCTGCTCTTCCGGTGGTGCAGGTGAAGACGGCGGTGTGGGAATGGAGGTGGCGCGAAAGACGAGGGGAACATCAGGGCAGCTCCTTGGAGGTGGTGGACGGGTGGCTGAACCGGCGGGAAGACGAGATCGACAATGGATCCTCATCCGGTACGGTGGATGAGGGACGTCGAGGTGTTGCTATGGACAATGTCGTCGGGGAAGAGGCTCTGGCTGGGTGGCGGACGGAGGAGGGTGTGGGCGTGCGGGTTTTTGCAGCCTCAGTGTACGAATGGGTGGGCGGAAGGGATGGAAGGGGGGAACCATGGCTTAGGGACGCGCTTGTCCGAAATGTGGGGTAAGGTATGAAAGTACCCCCACCGATTTGAGCTAGGCGGTTCTTTTGGTTCAGGGGTGCAGGAGGTGGGAGTTTTTGCGCGCGTTGTAATTTTGGGATAGCAAGGCGCGGGTTGAGATGAAGGGAGTTTTCAGAGCACAACGAGACAAAGATATATCTTAAATATTTTGGGGTAACAAGGCGCGGGTTGAAATTTCTGGACAAGCCTAACGTGTACCGTACCAAATCAATTCGCACTTCCGTCGATGAAAAAACAAAAAGAAATCAATTCGCACCACACAAGAGTGGCTAGTCCCATGTACTGTACCAAATCAATTCGCACTAGAAATGCCATTCAAAACTTTGAATTAATGTTATGTTCAATTAAAATATTTCCCTACGTGTATAATGCACGCAACCTCCTACTCAAATAAATGTTTTAGTGCATTCCAAACGTATGTACTACCGCTTCAATTTGAACTAAATTTGAATTTATTTCTCTATTTGAATAAGATCTACAATCATGATTGTTGTGAAGTTAAACCATTTGAATTCGTTTATCTATTTTAATAAGATCTACAATCATCATTATTGTCAAGTTAAACCATCGTTTGTGTATTATCTTCAAAGCACACCACATGATTACTGGCGAGTTAGATATGAACTATATGAACTCGAACTCGATTTTTTGAATCCGCTTTATTTTGATTTGAAATCAAAGTACATTTCAAGCTCTAGCTAGATCTTCATAATCTAAACCATATCTCATATGTATAATGTGTTTATCACATAATGTATGGTGTCCCACCCCCTACGCCTACAAGTACTTAGATGTGAGTTGCAAACGCCACACATTAGCACAAATTCGAATAAAATGTGAGATTGTTCGATATTTATTTGTGAGCTGCAAATGCCACACATCATCACAAATTCAAATAAAATGTGTGATTGTTCGATATATAGTATGGTTTAGATTGTTCGATATTTAGCTGTGAGTTGCAAACACCACACATTATCACATTATGGTATAACATGTCCAAAAACCACACCACGCGTATCACCGCTATATTCATGCATGCATATGTTTATAACACTATGATCTCCCATTCAAATATATGAATCCACTTTCATATCGAATTATGATCTTTGTTAGTCTCTTACACCCACACAATCCTCAAACCTTTGTAGCTAGCACTAACTTTCTCTCATGCATGCACACGCCCTCCTCGCCCTCCCCCTCCCTAAGCATTCTAACCATCGCGCATATTCATTTTTTTCTTTAGGTCGTTCTCCCACGGTCTCCACAACTCCTTTCTGACACACACCGATCAATGAACCTCTCCAGTGATGTATGCCTACAACACACACACACACCTTCCGTCTCCTCCTTTGTATGTCCATGCCTCGTGTCTCTCATATGGTCGCACACACGTGTAAACTCTCACCTCTCTTTTCATCGATCTCACAATCACACACTCCTCCTCCTATCTAGCTAGTAGGCCTCTCGCACCACCTCCTAGCTCTATTCTCTCTGTCTATCCATCTCGCTGGGCCTTATTTGCCTCTAACAAATGTATGTACACCGACCGATCTCTCGCTATACATATAGCTAGCTAGGTCGTTATAACTCGTTTTCCCCACGCGTCAATCGATCTACCTCATTAGTTATGTCTCTGCCTTCCTCCAACAGACAACAATTGATCTACCGATCTAGTTAGGTCTGCTTAGCAAACACATGGCCCCCCTTCATCATCCATGCATGCGTCCCGACACATCTATCACGCACATGCACACACACACACAGAAACACATCCCCACTCTTATTGATAATATTGCAGTTCTACCCTCAGTTTGTCTAGTTGTCCTCTTCCACCATCTTCAAGAAGCAACTCCATCACCCATCCATCACTCTACCCCTCTCCCTCCCTCCTCTCTCTCTCTATCTATCTATCTCTCTCTCTATCCTAACCTATTTCCCGTCCTTCACTTATGTATGGATGTCGACCGATCTCCCTCAAGACATAGATGGGTCTCTCCTTCTCAATGCATACACGAGTCGGTCTACCTCTCTTGTTAGGTCTCTGCCTCCCCCCCCCCACACACCGATACATTGAGTGCTCTAGCCATGTCTCCCTGCCACACACAAACTTGCCATGTGCCCTCTGACGTTCCAGTAGGCCAGTCGTCCTATATCTTTGACTTGCACACACACAATTTTGATGGCTCTCTTCATCGATCTTGCACCCACCCACTTGATCCTCTCTTCGACTCTATCAATATCTATGACCCCTCCCTCTCTTCTCGTGGATCACCCCCTCTATATATGATATAGATAGGCCTCTATTTCACACACATTGCATGTGTCAAATTTTTGTTTGAGATATCATCGACACATATTCCCACAAATACATTCACGAAATCGCACCCCCAACAAAAAACACTCACGAACGCACACGCCATCTGTCTAGGTTTGTATCTCTCTCACACACACCCATGTAGGTGGGGGACGTGCACGAAGAGAAGAGGTGCATGCACGGTGCACGTACTCTCGTGTCTTTCCCAACCACACCCGCGCGGGTACACGGTGGAGCTCATTTCTGTATGAAAAGGCAGCCCAAGTGGTAATTTGACACGTGTACTGGTTCTCACCTTGATGGAGGATCGTGTACCACGGGTGAACAAAAAAATTGCGACTTGACGCGTTATTATGTTAAAAAAAGAGGCAAACCATGTGCGGCCTACCTTAGAGGCAAGGCTCTATACACTAGAGATGCTCTGTACGTATTGCTTTTGATGTGTCCCGTCAACTCGCAAAACGAGTAGAAGCTTGCTTAGTATGCTGTCTCCCCTGCCCACGGGCGCGGTGGCTTGCGGGACGAGGTGAAGCTTTCTTACTCCGCCTTTCGCCCGTTCCCTCGCCCACGCGCGCGGTGGCTCACAGGACGAGGAGAAAATTTTACTACTCCCTGCGTTTACTCCTCGTCCCTACCTTGGTTAGAGAGATTATCATATTGTTCGAAATATATGTATTTTAGTAGATTTCAATATGAACTACTCCAAACACTAATGTATATAGACATATTTCAGAGTGTAGATTCACTCATTTTGCTCCGTATGTAGTCCATATTGAAACAAACGTAATAGTACGCACTCTCCCTCGCCCCTCGACCCTCGCTCGACCCTCTCCCACGTGGTGGACGTGCAGCAATTCATTCCATCTCAGATAGCCAGAACAATATATATTGCAGTACCATTATTGCTCGACTTCCCAAAGAGGCGAAAAACCAAGCGCAAGGTTAATATTTTGGAGATGCCAAGCGCAAGGTTTATAGGAGAATGAGTAGTAGTAGTAGTACTAGTAGTACGTACCAGTGGTACGTACTGTATGAGGAAGAAGGCAACAAGATGTATGTTTTGTGTGACAGTCTCTTCTTCCATGACGTTCTAGACCTAGTGGACCTCATTGTTGCAATGGGAGTACTCCCTATCATAGATGGCACGATTCAGAGTGGTGGGCAGCGGGCATAATTTGGAGCTGCTTAGTATTAAACCCCATGAAGAAGTCCCGTCGAAAGGAATAGCCATCCTTTACACGTGCTCCTATGTAAAATGAGTAAATGAGATAAAAAGAGAAAGAGACAAAGTAAAAAAATCACCAGCCTTAGATCCAGCCCTATTGTATCAGTAGATGATATTTCTATGTCGTGATTGACATGGCTAATATTATTAACCATGCTACGGAGGTAGAAGAGGATTTTTATTTATTTGCGAGGGTAGCAGCGGATGGATATTCAACGAGGAGTGAAATGATGGTTGCTTCCTTGGTCAAACATAGAGAAAGGTGGGCCTCGTGATTTGACGGCTTATTAGTCATTATTATTGCCTATACTCTTTGCCCATATATAATAACCATGTGGTACAGTAGTGGGCTATACTTTTAATAACCATGCTCGAAGAGAAGACGTGCACGCACCCATGGTTGCATTCTTGTCCTAACATAGTTGTTCCCTCTTCATGCATGCTCATCTCACCACCCCTCTTCATGCATGCTCTCCTCATGCATGCTCCTAGTGTATTTGGGTTGAGCTAGTGTGAACTCATGCACCCTTCATACTCTCTACCAAACACCCAAAAGTGGGTCGAGAAGGGAACTTTTGCTCTCATGCACCCTTCATACACCCTACAAAACACACTCGTATTACTAGTAGCACTCTTTGCGTCTTTGCATCTTCCACAACCACACACGTGACACGGTGGAGCTCATTTCTGTAAGATGATGCAGCCCACGTGATAATTTGATGCATCTAGTAGTAGTTACTGAAAGGACCACGATGTCGCCTGGAGGGGGGGAGGGTGAATAGGCGTTTTAAAATCTTTTACGGATTTGGCTATATCCTAATGCGGAAATAAACTAAGTGGATACTTTTCAAGCACAAATCCTAAATATACTAGGCTCACTAAGTGCAGCAACAGCTTAGGATAAACAAGATGAGAACAACGAGGATATGAGTAAGCACAAGTAAGTACAGAAACTTACTCAATGTATATCACAAGATATGTAAATGAATAATACACACAACCACAAGTAAGCAATACAAGCTTACACAAATTATGTCACAAGATATGGAAATGAATGTTACAAGCTAGCAATTCACACTCAGCACAAGATAGAACAATGGTAGCAAGTATGAATTGCGGACTATAAAGCGTTGCCCTAAATGATCTCTACGATATGGTAACCAACACAATATAATGAGGACAACAAGATATAGTGAATGCACGGTCAAGTGACCAAAGTAAACCACAAGTAAGGAGTTAGGGTTAGGGATAACCAAAGTCACGAAGACGAGGATGTATCCCGATGTTCACTTCCTTGGAGGGAAGCTAGTCACCGTTAGAGAGGTGGATGTTACCACGAAGGTACACCAATGCCATGAAGGCTCACCCTATTCTCCTTGAGATATCACCACAAAGGCGATTCTCAACCACTAGTGGTAGACCTTGAGGCGGCCTCCAAACCTTCACAAACTTTCCGGGGGACAAATCACAAGTTGATTCCTCACCGGAGCACTCCTACCGCCTAGGAGTCTCCAACCTCCAAGAGTAACAAGAAAAAAGGGGAAATGCTCAAGACTTGCTCAAATCACGAATTCCTTTGGTCAAGAGAGGGAGAGGGAGTGGATCTATCACTTGATTGGAAAAACTCTCAAGAACTCTCACAAATCTCTCCGGGATCTAAGATTTGGTGTAGGAGAAGTGAGAGGGAGCCACTTGTGTTCTTGGGGCGATTTGGGATGAAGTGGTCAACCCTCTACCGGATTAGTAGAGGGGTATATATAGAGGGCCTAGAAAACTAGCCGTTTGTGAGTAAGTGACAGTGTCGGGCCGGACATCCGGGCAAGTGCCGGACATCCGACGGGCACAACCAACATTTGAAAACAGGTTCTTGAATTTGCGGGCCGGATTTCCGGGAGGATCCCGGACATCTGGGGCGACCCGGAAGCCCGGACATGTGGCCAAGTCCCGGGTGTCCGGCCATCAAAAAAACAGGAGGAACCCCAAAACTGAAACATGCATAACTTTTACATCCGGACTCCGATTTTGATGATCTTGGGCTCGTTTTGAAGCTATGGAAAAACTCCAGGTCCTCACATATAGAACCACCCAAGATAAGCATAATGGAGGGTGCAAAGCATGCAATGTTTATACATATACTTTGGGGAACCTAGTTGGCTTTGGATTTTCTTTTGAGATATGTAGGCATATTTTATTTGTATTGGATAGGAGCGAAATATGCCTATGTTGGAATATGATGTGAGAAGAATAGAAATAGATGATGTTGACTTGAGCAAATCCATCACTAACCCCTTTGATCCCCTCTTAATAGTGCGGGATCCCTATAACTCAAGAATCATAAAAGAACTATACTAGATAGCTTCCGAAAACTCATTCCTGAGCATATATCATTTTCGATGGTCATCGATCCTCACATCTAAAGCCAAAGGAACTAATACATTTGACTAGAGCCTTTCACTTGAGCTTTATATTGATGTTTCTTCCTGGCTCAAGTTGAAGGCAAGACATTGGATAAGTCTTCAAGGAGCTCCCCCATACACAATGTGGGAAGATTTGCTTTGCATTCATCTTTACTTGTCCATCAACATTAATTACTTGATGACATACTTTGATGAGCACCAAGATTTCTTATAAGCACCAAGCTCATGAGAATTACCTAAGCCACATAACATAGACAACACATAGTATGGGTTAGTACACAAAGCACAATTGATAAATTCTTACCATACCACAAGATCTCATGTGGCACATGATATGCGCTTGTGTGTTGTCCATCTTAGAGGTCAATCTTTGATCTTCATCTTGGTCAACATTTATCTTTGCTCCATGATTAATATTGATGTCTTGAAGGCCCTATTGATATCTTCACCATGCTTCATTTCTTCAAGACATAATAACCAATATCTCAATTCACCATCATCATATCAAGTTTCTCCTTGAATATCGTATTGGACATCATTTGCCCATTCTCATGCTCCAACATAGTATCTTGAGAGGCACAATGAATTCTTCACTTGAATTACTTGCTTCAAGACATAATAAGCCCCGACTCAACAAATGAGCTCATAATGATCCTATCATCAAGCATATGTAGAATTCTTCTCTTTAATCATTCTCTCAAGATCTTGATCCATCATGGTTCAACCCATAAGCCTTGATGCATGCACAACAATATGTATATGGCATTCATTTCGAATCCATTCTATCTCCTTCTTGCATCACCATGGAACAAACATCCTTCAGTTCATCCAATATTCTTCATGCATTGGAAATTGAACTTTCCTTCAAATGTACAACTCAATGCAAACATTAGTCCATTAGGATTGTCATTTAATTACCAAAACCACACATGGGGACTACATGTCCTTTCAATCTCCCCCATTCTGGTAATTGATGACAATCTCAACAAGAGGGTTTATATAGTGCTTTTTAAACAAGCATGCAATTTATCCGAGGATAAATTATATACTTGGGATGGTTGTATTATCATCAAGACACTACACAAACATTTGATGATAGTACACCCATAGTATATAGAGCAAACTCCCCCACAATATATGCATGTGTGAATGAACTTTGAATGTCATTGCAATACTCATCCATGCAATAAGAACATATAACAAGGGTAGATATGCATGAGTGACAACAAGAACTACAAAAGATATTTATCTTAAACCCTCTAAACTTCTCCCCCATTGGCAACAATTGCCAAAACGGAAGACAAAACATCTAGCCGACCAATATAGTATGAGTTCCTCCTTGATGTGTGCACATCACAAAATGTGACTGAAAACAAATGCACATATTTAAATGATGAAAATTAAACGAGCTCGGAATCTATAGAACGCAATCCGATACGAAGATATGAACTTTTTCATGTAAATTTTTTTAAGTGGCCAATAATAATCATGATATGTATCCACAAAGAAACTCGTATACACAAAAAGAAAGGTTGCAATTGATAAGAACATGATATCCACAAGTGAATCCACTATTATACAACTTGAGCCTAGTCATAATAGCAAGTCACATGGCACAAAGCACATGGCACAAATTGATCTCATTTGCATAACACAAAGTGAAGCAAGTAATCAAAAGATCCGATGAGCCAAAAGGATAAAAGAATATTACGATTTGGGTAAAGGAGTGTTCAAAGGAAAATAGAGAAGCTCCCCATGATTTGTGCACTATTTATATTTTTTGTATTTGGATACAAGTGCACAAAATAGGATCACGACTCTCCCAAAATCAATAGGAACATAAAACAATTGCAAGCAAGCATAGATAAGAAAAGAAGCCTAGAATTTGCAACAAACATATGGTTGAGCAACATGAAAATGAGGCAACCTAAGAATAGGCACAACCAAAATGATGTGTGTGAGTCATGTCAAAGAACTTGAGAAGACTAGTATAAGGATGAGAATTAAGCATCAACATAGAATTGAGTAAATTAGATACAAGGTGCAAGACATGTCCTTCCCACACACACGAAGTTAAGAGGGACACACACACATGAAGCAAATGGGTTCACAAGCTCACTAATAGCAAATTAAAAATAAAAGATTGTACAACCCATGATGAAGATAGGAAATAATAGGCTTGTCAAGACAAGCACGAGGACAAAAATCTTCACCAAACATGAGTGCACAAAGGTGCAAAGAGGTAAGACACGCACTCATACAACAAATGCTTCCATGGAGCCACCAAATATGTAAAAAGAGAATGAAATGGTGGACATGAAAGAATAGAGATATCAACTAGAGATGTAACTTCTCTCATGTGAACAAGATTCTAGGTAGATGATGATACGTCTCCAACGTATCTACTTTTCCAAACACGTTTGCCCTTGTTTTGGACTCTAACTTGCATGATTTGAATGAAACTAACCCGGACTGACGCTGTTTTCAGCAGAACTGCCATGATGTTATTTTATGTGTAGAAAAGAAAAGTTCTCGGAATGTCCTGGAAATCCACGGAGGCACTTTTTGGAATTAATAAGAACTTCTGGCGGAAGAATCAGTGTCAGGGGGCCCACATGCTGTCCATGAGACAGGGGGCGCGCCCCCTGAGGGAGTCCTGGACTAGGGGGTGTCCGGGTAGCCGAACTATCATCTTTGGCCGGACTCCAAGACTATGAAGATACAAGATTGAAGACTCCGTCCCGTGTCTAGATGGGACTTTCCTTGGCGTGTAAGGCAAGCTTGGCGATACGGATATGTAGATCTCCTACCATTGTAACCGACTCTGTGTAACCCTAGCCCTCTCCGGTGTCTATATAAACCGGAGGGTTTAAGTCCGTAGGACGACAATCATACCATAGGCTAGCTTCTAGGGTTTAGCCTCCTTAATCTCGTGGTAGATCTACTCTTGTACTACCCATGTCATCAATATTAATCAAGCAGGAGTAGGGTTTTACCTCCACCCAGAGGGCCCGAACCTGGGTAAAAACATCGTGTCCCTTGTCTCCTATCACCATCCGCCTAGACGCACAGTTCGGGACCCCCTACCCGAGATCCGCCGGTTTTGACACCGACATCGGTGCTTTCATTGAGAGTTCCTCTGTGTCGTCACCTATAGTCCCGATGGCTCCTTCGATCATCAACAACAACGCGGTCCAGGGTGAGACTTTTCTCCCCGGACAGATCTTCGTATTCGGCGGCTTTGCACTGCGGGCCAATTCACTTGGCCATCTGGAGCAGATCGAAAGCTACGCCCCTGGCCATCAGGTCAGATTTGGAAGTTTGAACTATACGGCTGAATTCCATGGAGACTTGATCTTCGACGGGTTCGAGCCACAGCCAAGCGTGCCGCACTATCACGATGGGAATGATCTAGCTCTGCTGCCGGACAGTGCCCTGGAGGCCGCACAAGTGTTCGCTCCGACCCTCAGCTCGGAGCCGACTGCGCCGATCGAGGACGGGTGACTGGACACCGCCTCGGGGGCTGATACCTCTACAGCGATAGAGCCGAATGCCAACCTTGTCTTTCGCAAAGCCCGTGACTCCGAGGTGCCGGACTCCTATCCGGACTCTGAGCCCTCCACGCCAGTGCCAATCGAATCCGATTGGGTGCCGGTCATGGAGTTCACCGCTGCGGACATCTTTCAGCACTCGCCCTTCGGCGACATCGTGAATTCACTAAAGTCTCTCTCTTTATCAGGAGAGCCCTGGCCGGACTACGGCCAGGAAGGTTGGGATGCGGACTATGAAGAATTCAACGCCCACCCACCACCCACTTTGTAGCCACTGTTGATGATTTAACCGACATGCTCGACTTCGACTCTGAAGACATCGACGGTATGGACGACGATGCAGGAGACGACCAAGAACCAGCGCCTACAGGGCACTGGAAGGCCACCTCGTCATATGACACTTACATGGTGGACATCCCAAAGGATGGGAATGGTGATGGAACAACGGAGGATGACCCCTCCAAGAAACAACCTAAGCGCTAGCGTCAGTGGCGCCGCTCTAAATCCCGCCACATCAAAAATGGAGATTCCGGCACGGGAGACAATAACACCCGGACAGTGCCGAAGACAACCCCCTCCAGCAAGATTCAACACAGGAGGATGGAGAAGCTAGCCCTCATGAGAGAGCGGCAGACAGAGAGGTAGATGACGATAATTATATGCCTCCCTCCGAAGACGAGGCAAGCCTCGGCGACGACGAATTTGTTGTGCCTGACGATCCCGTCGAACAAGAGCGTTTCAAACGCAGGCTTATGGCCACGGCAAGCAGCCTCAAGAAAAAGCAGCAACAACTTAGAGCTGACCAAGACTTGCTAGCCGACAGATGGACTGAAGTCCTTGCGGCCAAAGAGTATGAACTCGAACGCCCCTCCAAGAGCTACCCAAAACGCAGGCTGCTACCCCGATTAGAGGAGGCAACACCTAAACCTACATCACCAGCGCACAATACGACCGACCGGCCACCTCGTGGCCGCGACAGAGAGGCCTCTAGGCCCTCCACTAAAGCCGCACCCCGGCGTCGCTCGAAAAGTACAAAGCCACGAGGGAATGCGCCGGACTTGCGAGACATATTGGAGGACAAGGCAAGACAAAAAGATCGATCTATGGATCGCGTGGGCGCCCCACAATACGTGATGACAACCGTCACGCCAGATACAGCAATTCCGGCCGGGCCGAAAACAGTGGACAAAGCTCGTTTGAGCTGCATCGTGATATAGCCCAATACAGAGGCGCCGCACACCCACTATGCTTCACAGATGAAGTAATGGATCATTAAATCCCCGAGGGTTTCAAACCCGTAAACATTGAATCATACGACGACACAACAGATCCTGCGGTTTGGATTGAGGACTATCTCCTTCACATCCACATGGCCCGAGGTGATGATCTATACGCCATCAAATACCTCCCACTCAAGCTTAAAGGACCAGCTCGGCATTGGCTCAACAGCTTGCCAGCAGAATCAATTGGGTGTTGGGAAGACCTGGAAGCCGCATTCCTTGATAACTTCCAGGGCACATATGTGCGACCACCAGACGCCGATGACCTAAGCCACATAATTCAGCAGCCAGACGACTCGGCCAGACAATTCTGGACACAGTTCTTAACAAAGAAAAATCAAATCGTTGACTGTCTGGATGCAGAGGCCCTTGCAGCCTTCAAACACAACATCCGTGACGAGTAGCTTGCCCGGTACCTAGGATAGGAAAAGCCGAAATCCATGGCAGCACTCACATCACTCATGACCCGCTTCTGCGCGGGAGAGGACAGCTGGCTAGCTCATAGTAACAACCTGACCAAAAACCCTGGTAGTTTGGATACCAAGGACAGCAACGGCAGGTCGCGTCGCAATAAGCACAAGCGCCACATTAACGGCGATAATACTGAAGATACGGCAGTCAATGCCGGATTCAGAGGCTCTAAACCCAGTCAGCGGAAAAAGCCATTCAAAAGAACTACTCCGGGCCCGTCCAATTTGGACCGAATACTCGATCGCTCGTGCCAGATACACGGCACCCCCGAAAAGCCAGCCAATCACACCAACAGGGATTGTTGGGTGTTCAAGCAGGCAGGCAAGTTAATTGCCGAAAACAATGACAAGGGGCTGCATAGCGATGACGAGGAGGAGACCCGACCGCCGAACAATAGAGGACAGAAGGGTTTCCCCCCACAAGTGCGGATGGTGAACATGATATACGCAACCCACATACCCTAAAGGGAGTGGAAGCGTGCACTCAGGGACGTATATGCGATGGAGCCACTTGCCCCAAAGTTCAATCCGTGGTCCTCCTGCCCGATCACTTTTGATCGAAGGGACCACCCCACTAGCATCCTCCATGGCGGATTCGCCGCATTGGTTCTAGACCCAATCATCGACGGATTTCACCTCACTAGAGTCCTGATGGACGGCGGCAGCAGCCTGAACCTGCTTTATCAGGATACAATGTGCAAGATGGGCATAGACCCCTCAAGGATTAAACCCACAAAGACGACCTTCAAAGGAGTCATACTAGGTGTAGAGGCCGACTGTACAAGCTCAGTCACACTTGAAGTGCTCTTCGGATCCCCGGATAACTTCCGAAGTGAAGAGTTAATCTTCGACATAGTCCCGTTCCGCAGCGGCTATCATGCACTGCTCGGACGAACCGCATTTGCAAAGTTCAATGCGGTGCCGCACTACGCATACCTCAAGCTCAAGATGCCAGGCCCTCGAGGAGTCATTACGGTCAACGGAAACACCGAACGCTCTCTCCGAACGGAGGAGCACACAACGGCTCTCGCGGCGGAAGTACAAAGCAGTCTCTTAAGGCAATTCTCGAGTCCGGCTGTTAAACGGCCGGACACCGTCAAGCGCGCCCGGAGTAACCTACAACAAGACCACCTGGCACGTTCCGAGCACGCGTAGCAATGCGGCCCCAACCACAGCCCTCGCGAAATCGCGAGACCAGTACCACGCGTACATAACTATGCTCTGGAGATACCATGGGCATAGTGGGAGGGGCACGACCACGGCATGCCTAGAGTGCGGCTCAACCACACCAGGGGCTCCAATTGTGCCATCCTTTCTTTTTCTTATTCTCAGGACTCCGTTTTCCAGAAGCCCTGTCCGGCAGTAGACTTGCCGAACTCACGATGCAACAGCCAGGGAAGCAGAAAAGCTATGTCGAGTATCCAGGTGGTCTCTATTACGAGCAGTATACCTATTTTACATAACATCCCGCAGCCTACCCCTGGAGGGGGACATGTTAAATAGTCCCATCCCTTGCTTATCACACTATTTGTATCGTTCTGCTTTCATTGCAGTATTTTTCGAATAAACAATGCATCGCTTTTTGCCTATTATTGCATTCCTTTTTTTATCTATACATGTACACTTATGACATGCTGCACCCGTACGCTTTGGTACGGCCAAATACACCAGGGGCTTAAGTTCCCCAAAATATGGTGTGATAAGTCCGAACACTTTCACAAGTGCGGCACCCCGAACTTATAGCATTATATGCATCTGCTCCAAATCATGTCTTGGGTCAATAGTTGGGTTTGCCTGGCTCCCATGTTTTGGTACCTTACATTCCGTTATATCGGCTAAGGTAGCGCTGGGAGAACCACTGCGATTGTGCCCCATCTGAGCTAGGTTGAGAACCTCAGTGGAGAAAGCTAAAACTGACCGTCATGATAGGGCGAGAGCCGGTCGCTGTTTGAGAGGTTTTTTCGGGTCCCTAAAGACTTATGCTGCTTAGAGCTAGGAGCCGGCTTTGTCCGGCCCAGGCGTGGATAGCGCCCCGAATTCAGTCTTCCGAACACTAGGGGCTTCGCCAAAATTTAGAATTATAGAATTCTATGGCTAAGTGGGAGTGTTCAAGCATTATAAGTCCGGTTGCCTCGTTCATTGTGTTGAGCGCCTCCCTCGAAGGACCCAAAAATGGGAACAAGAGCGCTCATGTTTATCCCGAACACCCCAGCACTCGTGGCATGGGGGCTGAAGCCAACGACTTGCCATCTCTCAAATTTAATAAACGGCCGCACAGAAGGTAATATTTTAAATTAACAAGCGTTGCTTAGCGCATATGAACAAAGTTTTCAGCGCTCAGTATAACAAAATGCGAGTCTACTCAAAAATTACATCTTTGGAGCATTCACCCGCTATAAGGCGGACACCCTTCAGGACACCCTTATAGTACATCTCGGCCATGCGATACTCCTTGCCCGACGATGGCGCGTCTGTCACAATCTTCTCGGCGTCCATCTTGCCCCAGTGAACTTTAGCGTGGGCAAGGGCCCGACGGGCACCTTCAATGCAGACGGAGTGCTTGATGACTTCAATCCATGGACATGCGTCCACCAGCCGCCGCACCAGACCGAAGTAGCTCCCAGGCATGGCCTCTTTAGGCCACAGCCGAACTATGAGGCCCTTCATGGCCTGTTCGGCCACCTTGTGGAGTTCGACCAGCTGCTTCAGCTGGTCGCTCAGGGGCACCGAATGTCCGGCCTCAGCATATTGAGACCAGAACACCTTTTCCGTCGAGCTCCCCTCCTCGGCTCGGTAGAACGCGGCAGCATCGGACACGCTATGGGGCAGATCCGTGAACGCTCCTGGAGAGCTCCGAATTCGGGTAAGTAATAGATAATTCACTTTTACATGCTTACTTTGCATGAAGAATGCCTTACCCGCCGCTATCTTTTTTATCGCCTCAATTTCCTGGAGGGCTTTTTGGGCTTCGGCCTTAGCGGCTTTGGCACTCTCAAGAGCCGAGGCAAGCTCGGACTCTCGAGTCTTCGAGTCACGCTCCAAACTCTCATGTTTTTCCACGAAAGCCTGGAGCTCTTGCCGCACCTCCGCCACCCACGCCTCCTGCTTCTCTCGCTCGGTGCATTCCGCAGCCGCATTGCTTTCGGCCTTGGACACCGCTTCCTTCAGGTTCGCCACCTCGTTTGTGGCCCCTGCAATACTCACGTTATTCCTGTCATTTTTTGCAACAAAATCCTTTCTATAAGGTATTAATTTAATAAGGTATTACTTACCTTCCTTGTCCTCGAGCTGCTTCTTGGCAAGGCCGAGCTCGTTCTCGGACCGCTCGAGGCTCTCCTTCAATACACTGACCTCCGCAGTCAGTGCAGTAGAGGTCAGCAGCGCAGCCTGCATTCCCATATTGACATACTTATGTTAGACTCCTGCGTATATCTTATTAGATCCTCAGTTCGGCTTTTCTTTCCGAACACCGAACTAAGCATCAGGGGCTACTGTCTATGCGGTACTATTTTACATATCTTAATTACATACCTCAAAGCCTGTTAGAAGGCTGGTACAGGCTTCAGTCAGCCCGCTCTTGGCGGACTGAACTTTCTGAATCACCGCACTCATAACAGTGCGGTGCTCCTCGTCGATGGAAGCGCCGTTGAGCGCCTCCAGCAAATTATCCGGCGCCTCTGGTTGGACGGAGGTCACCGGCGTCGCAGTCTCGCCCTTCTTACCAAGGGGCCGCCCGCCGGACTCCGGAACCACTAAAGGTTCCGGTGCGGAGTCCGGTCCAAAGTCTGGGAGGTTGCCCTGTGGCACCTCCGGGACCTCCTCCTCCTGGCTGGGCCCCCTCTGGGACCCCACCTCGGCATCGTCTGCGTCACGGGGGGAGGAGGCGGTCGGAAGTGAAGTGCTATTCACATCCGACGAATCTAGGGACCGCTCGACGAAGCGGGGAGATCGTCCTTGGGCGGGCTACATGGTTGTATTCGGCGTTAGAAGACACTATGCGACGAAAGAAAAATCATGAGTTATTCTAAATCCGGACACTTACGATCTCGCTAGGGGCTTGGCCCTCGAGGGCCACTCCTCTTCGCCATCGTCGGCGTTGGTGGAACAGTCTGGAGGAAGGGTCCTTCCCTTCTTGGACCCTTCGGCCTCCCCCGTTGGGGAAGCCTTCCTTTTCTTTTCTCCCCCCACTGGGGGAGAAGCCTCTTTCTTCTCCTCCTCATCTTCATGGGAGGAGTTCTCCTCGGAGTCATTGGACGATGAGTCCGATAACACCTGACGCCGGGAAATCTTCCGGGTTCCCGTGGCCTTCTTCTTGGCCTTCTTGTCTGGCACCATGTGAGGCACCGGAACCAGCAGCCCCGTCAGTTGGGCGTCCGCTGGGTCTTCTGGTAAGGGGGCCGGGCAGTTAACCTGCCCGGACTTCTTCTGCCAGGCCTGTCAAAGGTAAAGGGAGTTTAGATCCTGCATAGAATCAAACTATGAAAGACAAGTGTCCCATAAAGGGTAAAATAGCTTACCTCCCTGGCTTGACGCTGCGAGCTAAATCCGCGATCTTCGGTAGCGGATGCGGGAGCCTCGGCGCCCTTTAACAGCACCCTCCAGGCGTCTTCGTACATAGTGTCGAAGAGCCTGCTCAAGGTCTGGTGTTGTGCCGGATCAAACTCCCACAATTTGAAAGCCTGTTGTTGGCACGGTAGGATCCAGCGGACGAGCATGACCTGGACCACGTTGACGAGCTTGATCTCCTTGTTCGCAAGGTTTTGGACACAGGTTTGGAGTACGGTCAGCTCTTCCGAATCACCCCATGTCAGGCCCTTCTCTTTCCAGGAGGTGAGCCGTGTGGGGATGCCAAATCTGAATTCGGGGCCGCTGCCCATTCAGGGTCACATCGCTCGGTGATGTAGAACCACCCCGATTGCCACCCTTTGATGGTTTCCACGAAGGCGCCCTTGAGCCATGTGACATTGGGCATCTTGCCCACCATGGCGCCTCCGCACTCCGCTTGCTGGCCGCCCACTACCTTCGGCTTGACATTGAAGGTCTTCAGCCATAAGCCGAAGTGGGGTGTGATGCGGAGGAAGGCCTCACACACAACGATAAACGCTGAGATGTTGAGGATGAAATTCGGGGCCAGATCATGGAAATCCAGGCCGTAGTAGAACATGAGCCCCCGGACAAATGGGTGGAGTGGGAAGCCCAGTCCACAGAGGAAATGGGGAAGGAACACCACCCTCTCATGGGGCCTGGGGGTGGGGACGAGCTGCCCCTCGTCCGGAAGCTGGTGCGCAATGTCGTTGTGCAAGTATCCGGCCTTCCTCAGCATTTTGATGTGCCCCTCCATAACGGAGGAGGCCATCCACTTGCCTCCCGCTCCGGACATGGCTGGAGAAGGTTGAGGCGAGGTGTGCGGACTTGCGCGTTGGGGCTCGAGTGCGCAGGAGATGGATAAGCAAAGGAGGAAGAAGGCGTAGGTAAAGAGGTGGATCCTTATACCCTTATATGGACGGACGAAACTATGCGCCCCCACCAGCCTGGTAAAACTCGCTTATCTCCCAAGCATCGTAATCAATGGCGCGGTTGGGTTACCCACGCCCGTATTGATGAGAATCCCGGAATAAGGGGACATGATCTCTGCTTTGACAAGACGTGCCAAGGAAACCACTTCGCTAAACGCGCTGAGGTGGGATAGTAAAAACGATTCGAATAAAGGCTTGGCCGCGGTGTGATGTCACGCCACGGAATACGTCAGCAGATTGAACTTGTGTAAATATTATTCTCTCTATGGTGGCATGTGGAGCTTATTTTGCAGAGCTAGACACTATCCTGGTGTTCAAAATCTTCTATGAAGTATTCGGAGGAGGAACCCGCCTTACAATGCTGAAGACAATATGCGCGCCGGACTCATCGTCATTGAAGCCTGGTTCAGGGGCTATTGAGGGAGTCCTGGACTAGGGGGTATCCGGATAGCTGAACTATCATCTTTGGCCGGACTCCAAGACTATGAAGATACAAGATTGAAGACTCCGTCCCATGTCCGGGTGGGACTTTCCTTGGCGTGGAAGGCAAGCTTGGCGATACGGATATGTAGATCTCCTACCATTGTAACCGACTCTGTGTAACCCTAGCCCTCTCCGGTGTCTATATAAACCGGAGGGTTTTAGTCCGTAGGACGAACAACAATCATACCATAGGCTAGCTTCTAGGGTTTAGCCTCCTTAATCTCGTGGTAGATCTACTCTTGTACTACCCATGTCATCAATATTTATCAAGCAGGAGTAGGGTTTTACCTCCACCGAGAGGCCCCGAACCTGGGTAAAAACATCGTGTCCCTTGTCTCATGTTACCATCCGCCTAGATGCACAGTTCGGGACCCCCTACCCGAGATCCGCCGGTTTGGACACCGACACCCCCCCTGTAGGGCGCGACCTCCAATCTTGTGGGCCCCCTGGACCTCCACCGACCTCAACTCCAACTCCAAATATTCAAATTCGGGGATAAAAAAATCAGAGAGAAAGTTTCATCGCGTTTTACAACACAGAGCCGCTGCGATTCGTCGCCGTCGTCATCATCAACCATCCTCCATCACCAATTTCATGATGCTCACCACCGTGCGTGAGTAATTCCATCGTAGGCTTGCTAGACGGTGATGGGTTGGATGAGATTTACCATGTAGTCAAGTTAGTTTTGTTGGGGTTTGATCCCTAGTATCCACTATGTTCTGAGATTGATGTTGCTATGACTTTGCTATGCTTAATGCTTGTCACTAGGGCCTGAGCGCCATGATTTCAGATCTGAACCTATTATGTTTTCATGAATATATGTGTGTTCTTGATCCTATCTTGCAAGTCTATAGTCATATATTATGTGTTATGATCCGACAACCCCGAAGTGACAATAATCGGGATACTTCTCGGTGATGACCGTAGTTTGAGGAGTTCATGTATTCACTATGTGCTAATGCTTTGTTCCGGTTCTCTATTAAAAGGAGGCCTTAATATCCCTTAGTTTCCGCTAGGACCCCACTGCCACGGGAGGGTAGGACAAAAGATGTCATGCAACTTCTTTTCCATAAGCACGTATGACTATTTACGGAATACATGCCTACATTACATTGATGAACTGGAGCTAGTTCTGTGTCACCCTATGTTATAGCTATTACATGAGGAATCGCATCCGGCATAATTATCCATCACTGATCCATTGCCTACGAGCTTTTCATATATTGTTCTTCGCTTATTTACTTTTCCGTTGCTACTGTTACAACCACTAAAAAAACCAAAAACATTTATCTTTACTTTTGCTACCATTACTATTATTATCATATCACTTTTGCTACTAAACACTTTGCTGCAGATACTAAGTTATCCAGGTGTGGTTGAATTGACAACTCAACTACTAATACTCAAGAATATTCTTTGGCTCCCCTTGTGTCGAATCAATAAATTTGGGTTGAATAGTTTACCCTCGAAAGCTGTTGCGATCCCCTACACTTGTGGGTTATCAAGACTATTTCTGGCGCCGTTGCCGGGGAGCATAGCTCTATTCTCTGAGTCACTTGGGATTTATATCTGTTGATCACTATGAAGAACTTGAAAGACGCTAAAACCAAGATTTTGCCCTCAACTACGAGGGGAGGTAAGGAACTGCCATCTAGCTCTGCACTAGATTCTCCTTCCGTTATTAGTAGGCTTGCGACACCTAAACCTGCTACTGCTATGAATTCTGATATGTCGCATGTTATTGATGATGCCACTTCTTCTATGCATGATGAAACTACTTCTGTGCATGATACTACTTTGCCATTAGGTGAATTTCTTGATGAACAACTTGCTAGAGTTAGGGGGAATGAAATTACTGAAGATCCTATTACTGATGATAGTGATGATGAAGGTTCTCCCAATGATTACGTATTACCTGTTGTTCCTAAGGGTTATGTTATGACTGAAGAAGCTGCTAGGGAAATTTTTGCTTGCAATGATAGAAATGATCTTAAGAAATTATTAGCTAAATGGAAGCAGCAGTCTCTTAATGCTAGAATGAAACCCGATCCTCCTTTTGCTACTTCATCTATCTGTTTTACTGATAAGGATTATGAATTCTCTATTGATCCTGAGACTATTACTTTAGTTGAATCTGATCCTTTTTATGGCCTTGAATCTGAAACTGTTGTGGCACATCTTACCAAGTTGAATGATATAGCCACCCTGTTTACTAATGATGAGAAGTCTCGCTATTTATATATCCTTAAGATATTTCTGTTCTCATTAAAGGGTGATGCTAAGACTTGGTATAATTCTCTTGCTCCTGGTTGTGTGCATAGTCCCCAGGATATGATTTATTACTTCTCTGCTAAATATTTCCCTGCTCATAACAAACAAGCTGCCTTGCGGGAAATATATAATTTTGTGCAAATCAAAGAAGAGAGTCTCCCACAAGCTTGGGGGAGGCTTCTCCAGTTACTTAATGCTTTGCCTGATCATCCTCTTAAGAAAAACGAAATACTTGATATCTTTTATAATGGACTAACTGATGCTTCCAAGGACTACTTGGATAGTTGTGCTGGTTGTGTTTTCAGGGAAAGAACAATCGACGAAGCTGAAATATTATTGAATAATATGTTGACTAATGAAAATAATTGGACTCTTCTCGAGCCAATTCCTGAAGTAATTCCTGAACCAATTGAGCCAACTCCTGAGCCTATCCCTAAACCCACTCTGAAGAAGAGAGGTGTTTTATTTCTCAGTCCTGAAGATATGCAAGAGGCAAAGAAATCAATGAAAGAGAAAGGTATTAAAGCTGAAGATGTTAAGAATTTACCTCCAATTGAAGAAATACATGGTCTTAATTTACCGCCTGAAGAACCACATTGTCTTGATAACCCGACACAGGTAGTAAAGGTAAATTCTCTCTATAGATATGATAAAGTTGTAATACCCTCTACTAAATTTCATAGCCCATGCTTAGATGAATTTGATGACTTTATGGCTAGACAAGAAAGTTTTAATGCTTATGTTGGTAGAGAGTTAAAGAATAATGCTTTTGAGATAGGACGCGTAAGAGATAATCTGGCTAGAGTTAAAGATGAACTTCACCACGTTAGCAAATATGCTTCTATGGTTGCTACTCAAGCTGAGCAAGTACTTAAAGCTGAAAATGATTTACTTGATGAATTAAATAATAAAAATGACTTTGCTGTTAGAGTGGCTACTAGAACTGATAGAATGACTCAGGAACCTTTGTATCTTGAAGGCCACCCTAAGAGAATCGAGCAAGATTCTCAGAGAAATAATTTAGAGGCACCTAGTTCTTCTAAGAAGAAGAGAAAAAAAGACGATAGGACTTTGCATGCTTCTAGTGAACCTGTCATAGACACACCTGAGAATCCCAATAATATTTCTATTTCTGATGCTGAAACACAATCAGGTGATGAACATGAACCTAGTGATAATGTTAATGATAATGTTCATGTTGATGCTCAACCTAGCAAAAACAATGATGTAGAGATTGAACCTGTTGTTGATCTTGATAACCCACAATCAAAGAATCAACGTTATGATAAGAGAGATTTTGTTGCTAGGAAGCACGGTAAAGAAAGAGAACCATGGGTTCAGAAACCCATGCCCTTCCCTCCTAAACCATCCAAGTCAAAGGATGATGAGGATTTTGAGCGCTTTGCTGAAATGATTAGACCTATTTTCTTACGTATGCGCTTAACTGATATGCTTAAAGTAAATCCTTACGCTGAATATATGAAGGATATCATCACAAATAAAAGAAAGATACCGGAAGCTGAAATTTCCACCATGCTTGCTAATTACACTTTTAAGGGTGGACTACCAAAGAAACTTGGAGATCCGGGTGTTCCAACTATACCATGCTCCATTAAAAGAAACTATGTTAGAACTGCTTTATGTGATCTTGGAGCCGGTGTTAGTGTTATGCCTCTCTCTTTATATCGTAGACTTGAATTGAATAAGTTGACACCTACTGAAATATCTTTGAAAATGGCCGATAAATCAACTGCTATACCTGTCGGTATTTGTGAGGATGTGCCTGTTGTGGTTGCAAATGTCACTATCTTAACGGAGTTTGTTATTCTTGATATTCCCGAGGACGATAGTATGTGTATCATCCTTGGTAGACCTTTTCTTAATACTGCATGGGCTGTTATTGATTGCAACAAAGGCAACGCCACTTTTCATGTTAATGGTAATGAGCATACGGTACACTTTCCGAGGAAACAATCTCAAGTGCATAGCATCAATTCAATTGAAAAAGTTCCAACTATCATTTTTGGAGGTTTTGAATTTTCTCTCCCTATTGTCAAGAAAAAGTATGATATTCTTATTGTTGGGGATTTTCATATCCCCGTTGAGGTAACTTAGTGCTATTCAAAATTTCTCCAATTCCGTGTTATTCAGAATGAGTTTGTTAACAAGACTTGATCAACCTTGTTAGTGGATTCATTTTGATGATCACGAGATGGATGAAACTAGAAGGCACAACCTTCTGTACCCTCTTTTTACTTTCTGTTATTTAGAATAAATAAAGCAAAAATAGTATTATCTGTCTGTTTTCTGAATTATCCATGCATTAAAAAATAGTCTGAAAATAAAAGTGCTCCAAATGCCCTGCAAATTTAGTATGATTTTTTTGGAGTATTTGAGGATTTTAGGCACTGAAAACACTGCAGGAGGGGCAAGCACAGGGCCACGAGAGAGGAGGGCGCCCCCCCTATAGGGCGCCCCCCTGTCTCATGGGCCCCTGGTGGCCCCCCTCCACTTATGCCAGCACCCACACACTTCATCTTCTACCCAAAAAAATCCCCATCCAGCTCAAGCACGAGTTCTAGCTCGTTTTGCTGCGATTTTCGATCTCTTAGCTTAGAGCTCCATTCACAAAACTGCTTTGGGAGATTGTTGCTTGGTATGTGACTCCTCCATTGGTCCAATTAGTTTTTGTTCTAGTGCTTTATTCATTGCAAATTTTTGCTGCATAAGTGACCATGTTCTTGAGCTTGCATGTTAAATTTTTGAGGTCCCAAGCAATTCCAATGCATGATATAGGCTCTAGGCACTTGTAGGAGTAGTTTCTATCAATCTTGTTTAGTTTTATTCACTTTTATTTTGAAGTTACTAAAATTTCAGAAATTTTCAGAAAATGTTAAGGAGGCTCTTTAAAGGCTCTTCTAGCCAAAGCTCTCAGGAAAAACAAGCCAAAGAGAAGGAAAAGGCCAAGTATAATCTTCCTCGCTTAGCGAAAGTACGATCATGTGAATGGCCATGCGAGGATTTCTTGAAAGAAGCCGGAATTCATGAAGACTTTTATGCTTTAATCGAGACTGCAGGCCTCACCGGTTTTATCAACGACCGAATCGATCAGTATCTCTTACTTACCAATACTTTCGTGCAAAACTTTTATTATTATCCTAAGAAATCACCGCCTGCAGTATCATTTCATTTATATGGTCAATTCAAAGAAATGTCTTTACGTCATTTTTGCACGGTATGTAGGATACCTTATGAGGGAGAATTAGATGAACCCCATCATGAAGATCTGGGTGGCTTTGTTAATACTATTGTTGTAGAGGAGCCAAAGAAGGGCTCCGAGGCGAAGGTCTCTAGCATACACTTTCCTGTTTTATGCTATTTTGCTATATTTGCTAGTAGATGCTTGATTGGTCATGGAAATAGTGGGAATTTCAGCGTTCCTGATATTATCATTCTTCAACATGCTTTGCTTGGGGACAATACTTTTAGTATGGGTGCCGTCATTGCTAAATGACTAGCCCTGAATCATACGTAAGGTCCCATATTAGGAGGTATCTATGCTGCATGTCTTGCTAAACATTTTCAGATACCCATTAGGCACCATGAGGAGGAGGAGATAAAATTGCCTCCTCACATTTTAGATTACAAGAGCATGGTAGCACACAAGTTTATTATTGACAACGATGAAAAGATGCTCTTGTATAAACTTAGATTTAATAAGAAACACATTGAGGTTATTATTTTGCCTGCACCTCTATTGTTTGATTTGCTTGCAGAAAATCGTCTTGTCACGCCGGAAGCGGTGAACAATCATCGAGCTCAAGCTTTTACTCCAGAACCTGAACCTGAGCCGGAACCTGAACTGGACCCTTATCGTGCATCATTTGTCCAGTGGGATCCGGAGATGACCAGCCAGTGGTATCCTGATTACACCTCCCATTACACCGGGGAGAGTAGTGGCGGTCCTTGGTATTAGACCAACCTAAGCCAAAAGCCTAAGCTTGGGGGAGTACGCATTTCTCACCGACTTTACATTTATGTTCACACACTAGTCGTCGGTGCTCATACTCTTTCATTGTATTATCCATGTTAGTTTAAATTTCTTTTTCTAGTTTTCTTCTTGTGTGTTTGTTAAACCTTAAGAAAAACAAAAAAAATTAGTTAGTTTAATTTCCATGCTTGTAGTAGAATTAAAATGAAAACCCAAAAAGATTTCTAGTTCTTCTTTTTACTTGTTGGGAGCTTTCCCGTGTAAATAGTTTTATTTTCTTTTCTTTCCTTTGGGGGTCGAGAAGACTATATTGAAAATGCTTAGTGTCTCTTATATGCATGATTGTTTATTTAACTTAGAGCCCATATTACCCTGTCTTCTCTCTTGAGTTGAATGCTTGCAGATTCCAGCTTAGTCCAATGCATGTGCACTCTTATTATTATACACATCGTTCGGTCGTGCGAGTGGAAGGCAATAATGACGATATATGATGGACTTATTGGGATGAGAAAAGCTGGTATGAACTCGACCTCTCTTGTTTTTGTAAATATGATGATTCATCGTTCCTGAGTCAGCTATTATGAAGTGAACATATTTGCAATGACATTTAGAGATTATAGTTGCTTGTGACATGCTTGATTAGCTATGAGTTATAATGGTTTACCTTGCGTGCCAACATGCTATTAGAATAATTATGATGTGGTATAATGGGATGGTATCCTCCTTTGAGTGAATTGAGTGACTCGACTTGGCGCATGTTCACGCATGTAGTTGAAACAAATCAACATAGCCTTCATGATATTTATGTTCATGGTGGATTATATCCTACTCATGCTTGTACTCGGTGTAAATTAATTCTAATGCATGTTTACGACTGTTGTCGCTCTCTCAGTTGGTCTCTTCCCAGTCTTTTGCTAGCCTTCACCTGTACTAAGCGAGAATACTGCTTGTGCATCCAAACTCCTTAAACCCCAAAGTTGTTCCATATGAGTCCACTATACCTACCTATATGCGGTATCTACCTGCCATTCCAAGTAAATTTGTATGTGCCAAACTCCAAACCTTCAAATGAAATTCTATTTTGTATGCTCGAGTAGCTCATGTTTCAACTAAGGCTGCCTATATCTTCCATGCTAGGTGGGTTATTCTCAAGAGGAGTGGACTCCGCTCCTCATTCACAAGAAAGGGCCGGTAACCGGGATGCCCAGTCCCATGATCCAAAAAGATCAAAGCAAATCAAAATAATTAAACAAAACTCCCCCAGGGCTGTTGTATGTTGGAGGCACTCGTTGTTTCGAGAAAGCCATGGATTGATGCTTGTTGGTGGTTGGGGGAGTATAAACCTTTACCAATCTGTTTGGGAACTGCCTATAATGCATGTAGTATGGAAGATACAGCCATCTCATAGTTGTTGCGTTGACAGCGAAAGTATGCCATTCAAAATGTTATTCAACCTCTATTTTAAAATCGAGCTCTGGCACCTCTACAAATCCCTGCTTCCCTTTGCGAAGGGCCTATCTATTTAATTTTTATGTTGAGTCATCACCCTTCTTATTAAAAGCACCTGCTGGAGAGCACACTGTCATTTGCATTCATTATTATTGGTTTATATTGTGTATGACTTGACTGGATCTCTTTTACCATGAATTACAATGTTTAGTCAGTCCTTGATCTTTAAAGGTGCTCTGCATTTATGTTTTGCAGTCTCAGAAAGGGCTAGCAAGATACCATTTTGTTATATCATGTTATAATTATTTTGAGAAAGTGTTGTCATCCGAGTTTTATTATTATGGCTCGCTAGCTGATTATGCTATTGATATGAGTAATTGTGAGAGCTAAGTGTTATTGTAAGTATGGTTAGTTCATAATATTTGCTGAAACTTGAATGCTGGCTTTTCATGTTTACAAAAACAAGAGCAAACAGAGTTTGTAAAAGTTTTTCTTTATCACTTTCAGTTTATCAACTGAATTGCTTGAGGACAAGCAAAGGTTTAAGCTTGTGGGAGTTGATACGTCTCCAACGTATCTACTTTTCCAAACACTTTTGCCCTTGTTTTGGACTCTAACTTGCATGATTTGAGTGAAACTAACCCGGACTGACGTTGTTTTCAGCAGAACTGCCATGATGTTGTTTTATGTGTAGATAAGAAAAGTTCTCAGAATGTCCTGGAAATCCACGGAGGCACTTTTTTGAATTAATAAGAATTTTTGGCGAAAGAATCAGTGCCAGGGGGGCCACATGTTGTCCACGAGACAGGGGGGCTCCCCCCCTGTAGGGCGCGGCCTCCTATCTCATGGGCCCCCTGGACCTCCACCGACCTCAACTCCAACTCCATATATTCACGTTCGGGGAGAAAAAAATCAGAGAGAAAGTTTCATCGCGTTTTACGACACGGAGCCGCCGCCAAGCCCTAATCTCTCTCGGGAGGGCTGATCTGGAGTCCGTTCGGGGCTCCGGAGAGGGGGATTCATCGCCGTCGTCGTCATCAACCATCCTCCATCACCAATTTCATGATGCTCACCGCCGTGCATGAGTAATTCCATCGTAGGCTTGCTGGATGGTGATGGGTTGGATGAGATTTACCATGTAATTAAGTTAGTTTTGTTGGGGTTTGATCCCTAGTATCCAGTATGTTCTGAGATTGATGTTGCTATGACTTCGCTATGCTTAATGCTTGTCACTAGGGCCCGAGTGCCATGATTTCAGATCTGAACCTATTATGTTTTCATGAATATATGTGTGTTCTTGATCATATCTTGCAAGTCTACAGTCACCTATTATGTGTTATGATCCGACAACCCCGAAGTGACAATAATCAGGATACTTCTCCGTGATGACCGTAGTTTGAGGAGTTCATGTATTCACTATGTGCTAATGCTTTGTTCCGGTTCTCTATTAAAAGGAGGCCTTAATATCCCTTAGTTTCCGCTAGGACCCCGCTGCCACAGGAGGGTAGGACAAAAGATGTCATGCAAGTTCTTTTCCATAAGCACGTATGACTATTTACGGAATACATGCCTACATTACATTGATGAACTAGAGCTAGTTCTATGTCACCCTATGTTATAGCTATTACATGAGGAATCGCATCTGGCATAATTATCCATCACTGATCCATTGCCTACGAGCTTTTCATATATTGTTCTTCGCTTATTTACTTTTCCGTTGCTACTGTTACAACCACTACAAAACCCCCAAAACATTTATCTTTACTTTTGCTACCGTTACTATTATTATCATACCACTTTTGCTATTAAACACTTTGCTGCAGATACTAAGTTATCCAGGTGTGGTTGAATTGACAACTCAACTGCTAATACTCAAGAATATTCTTTGGCTCCCCTTGTGTCGAATCAATAAATTTGGGTTGAATACTTTACCCTCAAAAGCTGTTGCGGTCCCCTACACTTGTGGGTTATCCGATGACAATCATGATGATATATATCCACAAATAAGGATGTACACTTGAAATAGTTACAAAAGGAAAGAATAAGATACCCAAAAGGGAGACATAAAATATACCAATGAGATATTTGCTTGAAAGTATAGCACATGGCTTAATATAATCTTATCGTATATTAATGAACTCCAAACACACAACCATCAAAGACATCACAACTAGCAACAAGAGATCATTGTTGAGATGCTTTGAGAAAGAAACAAGTATGACAAGAACGAGTCAAGAAATTCATGCCATGATGCAACCTACACAAGGTTGAATGCAAGAAATGTATGCATGAAGTAAATACTTGTTACCGAGATAGCATTGGAATCATGTAGTAGGTAATGGTTCAAGCTTGGCTCTAATGTCCTCATAGTGCCACCAACTTCATGAATAAGCCAAGCACCCAATTCTCCTCAAATGTACCTAAAACTATTTAAGTACAATATGGTCCCCAAACTAATTGGGTCAGAAGTAGTTAGCATAACTATAAAACATAGGGTAAAATCACTTAAATATGTGCATATCAATATGAATTTGAATTTCATGCACATATTAGCAATTAAGAATTTTGATGGATTTACCATATATATATATTGGATCAAATAAAACAAACAAGGCATGCGAATTTACACATAGTAAATATGCATGCACAAGCCTACCAAAATCCAGGGAGATACAAATTTGACAAATGAACATATAACTATTAATACTTCCAATAACATCACCAGTCATTCATGTTGTCCAAAATGACTCAAAGTGACAAATCAACATATGATAGCACAGAAAGTTCAACATATGAACCAAGGAAAACCAATGAGCATATAAGATATGCATTGCACACATACTCATGGGAATATCTCACTCAAGAAGATATATGACACTATAAACAATGAGATAACAAACTACCATAACTCCATACATACCAATAAGACGAACTCAAACAAAATGGTGTTTCGAGTTGTCATTCGATGTAGAAACCAAATAAGTACATGATCATCTATACTAACACAAGCATAACATGAGAGTTTAGAAATAAACACAATGCTTGGATATCATATTATTAACATTCCAATAAGATAGATCATCATGAAAAGCAACAATTGGAATGGCTTTATTCAAATGATTTTCCAAATACAATTTTTAAGATAACCATGGTCAAAATCGCACAAGAATTCCATACTAAAAAAACATTGCATGCCACAGAGATATAAGATAATATCATACATAAATTCTAAGTGGCAAACTAGCAAACCACTATTGTTAATGTTCACACGAGAAGCGATATGCACAAAGTATATCGATCCCCCATAATGTGATAATCCATGTGTTATCCACACGAGGCAAATGAAACCCAACTAAGGATAATTAATGGATGAGGATTTGAGTTTCAAATGAACTTTACATACCACATAGTAACTAGATAATATTGCACTAACAATACTAGGTGGTATCCTACATATATACACATTTAAGGTCTGTGATATGTGTAAAACATAGCACTCCCCCATAATGTGATGATCCATTAATATCTCAAAAGAGCCAAGGAAGATTCAACTAATGAAGCAATAAAGGCTCGAAACCACACATACAACTATATGATGTGCATAGCAACTTACACAAGCTAGATAACACGAATCAAACATATTAGGAGGCACAACATATACAAAACATGCTAGGAACAAAACCTAAACATGCATGGGGCTAGTAACTTTCAATGTAGACAATATAAATACAAGTTACCGCCACGAGGAGTATTGGAATGACAAATATGATGATAATTCACTTGACTTGGTTTGAACCATAATGAATGGTGAGAATCATTTTTGTTCATGAACTAGCCAAGTCTCCAATGCCCTCCACACACCTATTGATTAATTTTGAACTCGATGGTCCCAACCACGTTGGGTCCTAAGAAGTTAGTAACAATAGGCTTGGCAACCCAAATGGTCTTATCCACTTTCAAACCACTTTGGGCACCAATATACTTGCCAAACATATTACCATCAATATCCTTCCTAAGTGAATAATGATCATTGATAATTGGAGGCTTAGAGATGTTACCATTTGGACATGATGAAGCTATGTGTCCCTTCTTACAACAAATATAGCAACATGTACTCCCCCTTCTCTTATTCTTTACTATCTCAACTTGGGAAGTAATAACATGGTTCATCATGGATAGTGCCCGTTCTTCTTGAGGTTGAACTTGAGATTGAGCTTGAGGTTGCCTTCCATGTAGCTTCCCTTTATAAGCCCTTTTCTTTAGTGGAATATCTCACGTGATGTACAACCTTTTTGCATTTAAAGAAAGAAATGTTGGGCTCATTCTTAGCTCGGCCTTGCCCCCTTTTCTTGTCCATGGATTTCTTCTTGTTGGAGTGAAAACTATGTCCATGATCGCACTTTTCCAAGTCTTTCTTCAAACTAGTGACTTGGGCCTTGAGCTTATTAATTTCCTCTACATGGTTAGTTTCAAGACTAGAAACAAGAGGAGTAGTGGAAGTAGAAACTTCATGGTTAGAGCAACAAGGCAAGGTGAGTAATTCATCATGAGGTGTACCAATATCATGTAGAGAGGAATTGCAAGGACTAGCACATTGCAACAAGGCATTTCGAGTAGAAGATGTGCTAATATCCACATGAGACTCACATGATTTTACCTTGGTGACCATAGCCTTATGAGATAACTTTAACCCATCATGAGAGATTAGAAGATCCTCATGAGTGCCTGAGAGCTTTTTATGAGTTTCTTCCAATTTCCCATAATTGCTAATTAGCAAATCAAGTTGAGTCCTTAGCTCAACATTTTCTTTCAATATCGATGCTTCACACAAGATAGAGTTAGTAGCACAAGCATCATTATCAATATGATAGGAGCATGTAGAAACTAGAGACTCCGCATGAGTAGCTTGAAGTTCCTCATGAGACTTAGAGAGTTTGGTGAGCTCTCCTTTGACATTCTTGTAGCTAAGGTCAAGGTGCTCAAAATCCTCTTTAAGTTTACAATGAGTAACTTCAATCTCTTCTTTTAAAGACCTCAAGTCACTAAGACATTGATGAGCCTTAGCAAGTTCATGTTCAAGTTGTTCACTTTTCTCTTGCTCGTTAAGAAATAAGTCATTACATTTTTGAAAGCAAGCAAGAACATCTTGGAACCTTTTATAAGTGTTATTTTCAGCTCTATGAAGAGTTTTCCCAATCTCATAGAGATTTTGAGTCAAGTCATCATCATCATCCTCATTACAACTATCATCATTATCACTAAGAGAAGATGATACCTCGTCATTACCTCTTGCCATGAGGCACATGTGAACAAAGGGGGTTGATGATGATTCTTTTGAAGAAGAGGGTTCTTCATCAATCAAGCATGCCTCATCTTTCTTGATTTCCTCTGCATGGTTAGTCATAGAACAACTAGAGGAAACCAAGGCATTTCTATCATGGCAACATGGGAGATCAAGCATATCATCACAAATGAGCATAACACCATCATCACAAGATATTTCTTCACTCACCATGTCATTACCTTGTGGCACGCCACATGTTGGTGAAGTGCAAGATATTGAAGTGTGCAAGTAATCGGAGGTGGAAGTAATAGAGAGCTCTTCATGATTTAAAAGTGTGGAGAACTCCTCCATCAACTCCCCAAATAGAATATTATATTCATCAATATTGGACCCACCATATATATCTTCAAGTTTGGTCCAAGTCTCATGAGCCGACTTGCAAGTCATGACTGCCTTAAACACTTCAAATGTTAAATCTTGATGAATGACAAGAGAAGTATCACAATCAACATACATATCCTCAATAGATGGAGAATGTCCATCCTTAGCAATAGAAATTCCTATAAGAACAATTCACAAAGCATTTGGACCCATGGCCTGGAAGTGACAAAGCATGTGAATTCTCCATAGGTGATAATTTGTGCCATCCAAATCAAAAGTGTTGTTGTGCACTAGTTCACTAGTCGACATCGTTACTCTCTAGGCAGTGAAGCCTAATAAGGAGAAACCGGGCTCTGATACCAATTGAAAGGACCACGATGTCGCCTAGAGGGGGGGTGAATAGGTGTTTTAAAATCTTTTACGGATTTTGTTATATCCTAATGCGGAAATAAACTAAGCGGATACTTTTCAAGCACAAATCCTAAATATACTAGGCTCACTAAGTGCACCAACAACTTAGGATAAACAAGATGAGAACAACGAGGATATGAGTAAGCACAAGTAAGTACACAAACTTACTCAATGTATATCACAAGATATGTAAATGAATAATACACACAACCACAAGTAAGAAATACAAGCTTACACAAATTATGTCACAAGATATGGAAATGAATGTTACAAGCTAGCAATTCACACTTAGCACAAGATAGAACAATGGTAGCAAGTATGAATTGCGGACTATAAAGCGTTGGCCTAAATGATCTCTACGATATGGCAACCAACACAATATAATGAGGACAACAAGATATAGTGAATGCATGGTCAAGTGACCAAAGTAAACCACAAGTAAGGAGTTAGGGTTAGGGATAACCAAAGTCACGAAGACGAGGATGTATCCCAATGTTCACTTCCTTGGAGGGAAGCTAGTCACCGTTAGAGAGGTGGATGTTACCACGAAGGCTCACCCTATTCTCCTTGAGATATCACCACGAAGGCGATTCTCAACCACTAGTGGTAGACCTTGAGGCGGCCTCCAAACCTTCACAAACTTTTCGGGGGACAAATCACAAGTTGATTCCTCACTGGAGCACTCCTACCGCCTAGGAGTCTGCAACCTCCAAGAGTAACAAGAACAAAGGGGAAATGCTCAAGACTTGCTCAAATCACGAATTCCTTTGGTCAAGAGAGGGAGAGGTAGTGGATCTATCACTTGATTGGAAAAACTCTCAAGAACTCTCACAAAACTCTCCGGGATCTAAGATTTGGTGTAGGAGAAGTGAGAGGGAGCCACTTGTGTTCTTGGGGCGATTTGGGATGAAGTGGTCAACCCTCTACCGGATTAGTAGAGGGGTATATATAGAGGGCCTAGAAAACTAGCCGTTTGTGAGCAAGTGATAGCGCCGGGCCGGACATCCGGCGGGCATAGCCAACATTTGAAAACAGGTTCTTGAATTTGCGGGCCGGATTTCCGGGAGGATCCTGGACATCCGGGGCGACCAGGAAGCCCGGACATCCGGCCAAGTCCCGGATGTCCGGCCATCAAAAAAACAGCAGGAACCCCAAAATTGAAACATGCATAATTTTACATCCAGACGCCGATTTTGATGATCTTGGGCTCGTTTTGAAGCTATGGAAAAACTCCAGGTCCTCACATATAGAACCACCCAAGATAAGCCATAATGGAGGGTGCAAAGCATGCAATTGTTATACATATACTTTGGGGAACCTAGTTGGCTTTGAATTTTGTTTTGAGATATATAGGCATATTGTATTTGTATTAGATAGGAGCGAAATATGCCTATGTTGGAATATGATGTGAGAAGAATAGAAATAGATGATGTTGACTTGAGCAAATCCATCACTAACCCCTTTGATCCCCTCTTAATAGTGTGGGATCCCTATAACTCAAGAATCATAAAAGAACTATACTAGATAGCTTCCGAAAACTCATTCCTGAGCATATATCCTTTTCGATGGTCATCGATCCTCACATCTAAAGCCAAAGGAACTAATACCTTTGACTAGAGCCTTTCACTTGAGCTGTATATTGATGTTTCTTCATGGCTCAAGTTAAAGGCAAGACATTGGGGAAGTCTTCAAGTAGCTCCCCCATACACAATGTGGGAAGATTTGCTTTGCATTCATCTTTGCTTGTCCATCAACATTAATTACTTGATGACATACTTTGATGAGCACCAAGCTTTCTTATAAGCACCGAGCTCATGAGAATTACCTAACCCACATAACATAGACAACACATAGTATGGGTTAGTACACAAAGCACAATTGATAAATTCTTACCATACCACAAGATCTCATGTGGCACATGATATGCGCTTGTGTGTTGTCCATCTTAGAGGTCAATCTTTGATCTTCATCTTGGTCAACATTTATCTTTGCTCCATGATTAATATTGATGTCTTGAAGGCCCTATTGATATCTTCACCATGCTTCATTTCTTCAAGACATAATAACCAATATCTCAATTCACCATCATCATATCAAGTTTCTCCTTGAATATCGTATTGGACATTATTTGCCCATTCTCATGCTCCAACATAGTATCTTGAGAGGCACAATGAATTCTTCACTTGAATTACTTGCTTCAAGACATAATAAGCCCCGACTCAACAAATGAGCTCATAATGATCCTATCATCAAGCATATGTAGAATTCTTCTCTTTAATCATTCTCTCAAGATCTTGATCCATCATGGTTCAACCCATAAGCCTTGATGCATGCACAACAATATGTATATGGCATTCATTTCGAATCCATCCTATCTCCTTCTTGCATCACCATGGAACAAACATCCTTCAGTTCATCCAATATTCTTCATGCATTGGAAATGGAACTTTCCTTCAAATGTACAACTCAATGCAAACATTAGTCCATTAGGATTGTCATTTAATTACCAAAACCACACATGGGGACTACATGTACTTTCAGTTACTCACTTATAAATAATGGAGGGCTGGGAACCATGCAGGAACGGTGCCGCATCATTTATAAATAAAGTTTTTGTTCTTCAGTCGCAGGTACGCAGTATAAATAGGTTCATATGGAGAGAAAAGAAAACCGCTCGACTATATATATAGCCAGGACGAGCCTACACGGTTGCTTGCTAGGGTTGCTCTCTTCACACTATCTCGCACAAAATGACTGTGGCCACATCTCTAACATCCGGGCGGATCACGTCCGCCGGGGGAAGGGGTGGATGCTTTGTGTAGATGTGGTCACCATCACCGACGGCGAAAACCCACTGTCGGCACATCCCGATCAGGGGTCCCTGCTGCTCTCTCTCACAAAGCCGGTGAGGTTGCCTTCGTCCCTTGCTCACTGCCGCAACGTGGGCAGTTTCCAGCTCCCGCCACCCTCCTCTAGGTTGAGCTAGGTACCGACATCCCTCAGGTACAACTTCCTTACAGCCGGCTTGCACCACTACCCGAGCTGCCCACATTGCTCCTTGTGGATATTTCTCTACTTCTTTGCCCCGCACATACCTCTACTGGCTTCTACTATATTTGTGATGAGTTTATGTCTCATCAACTTGTCCCAGTAATCTTATTCTAATCATGTTTCTTCAATTTCTTTGCCACGGGAATGTTCATCTTGATTTTAGTGGAACTGCACAAAATGATCCGATGGTCAAAGGGTTGCAAACTTCATTTTTTGAAAGCTTCAACGTTGCCAGCAAATTAAAGCCTGGTTAGGGTTTAGGGTTCAAGGGCTAGGGACTGCATGGATCATTTTTTCTTTAGTTGTCTCTGTTCCAACTTTAGAAGTAGTACAACTTTGTACTAAAGTTTGCATAAAGTTGAGACACTTATTTTGGAATGGAGGGAGTACATATTGGCTATGATCTGTCAATCATTAAGATGGAATAGCATGCATGTTAGTCTCCTTTGTATTTGATGAAATGTTGCAACGAGGCAACCTTGGACACAAGATACATAAAACAGAAGTTGGAAGCTTCATAGCATTGTACAAATTTATGTTGCTGAGAAATTACAGTACGTACTACGTACTATACTACTATGTAAAGAGTTAGGTGTTGCAGGGTGTCCAGAAAATATGCTGATAGTGTGAGGTGGGCCATGTAATCAGTGAGCCTGCGTGTTTTACTGCTTTCGCACTCCTCCGCTGTAAGAATGGAGAAAATTGTAATCTAGTACTACCTCCTTTCACCGAGACATGGGACATCCAACAGTCGTACCACCTCAGTAATAATGACCAATGACCCGTCAAATCACATAAACCCAGCAGTAAGTTGGACGGATGAAGCAATCATCACTCTTGAATCCGCTTCTCCCTTCAACGCAGGCGCCAGTGAGAGATCGCGTCCGCTCTGCCTGGGCATGAATGCGGCACTGATTCTTTGGAGCAGCACTGACCATTTTGGGCGGGAAGCGCGCGCGGGCGATGGAGGGGCTTTGGGTGGGCCAGGCTGGTCAGGAGTGGGCACGGCAGCTATCCCAATCGGACGCCCAGAAACGAGAGGATGCACCGACTCTCGCGGCTAAATCGTACACTACACACCATCTCTTTGTAGGACTAGGTCGACTGTCACTCTCTCTAACACACACACACGTTGTTAAACACACGCACACACACGCACATGCACACACACACACACGCACAGGTTCATAGAATAGGAATATCGTGCGAGTGCGAAGCCACGGGACGTGGATACAAATGGAGTATGTACAAGAAGAGAAGAGGTGATGAATATTCCATCAAACATGGACCGAGGAGTAGTACTCACTACAAAAAAAATACACTTCCGTGATGATACGTGTTTGTCACAGTAGGTCGCGTTTTTTGTCATGCATGTACATCCATGACAAATTTATGACAGAATCAAGATAGTCATACCTGTGCTGTCGTAGAAGTGTTCCATGACATTACCAAAATTATCATCACGGAAGTGTCCACTTCCATGACGATAAACCGCGCGTCACAGAAGTGCTTTCGTCAAGGGTGACCGACACGTGGCATCCACCGTAACGGAACACCGTTAAGCTATCGGGTCAGGTTTTGGATCCGATAACCCGTTAACAGCCCCGACCAATGGCGATTTTCCACGTGTAAAATCATCATTGGCTGGAGGAAACACGTGTCGGCTCACCGTTTGGACAGATGTCATCCACTCATTGGACAGAAGGCGCCTATGATACGTCGACATGTGGCACGGCCCAATAGAGGCCCATTCCTGTGAAAAGGCCGGCCCGTTTGACTTGGTAAAAAGGTGGCGGCCCGGCCCATGTAAAGCCTGTTAACGACCTGTTCACATATAGCCCATTTACAACCCGTTACGCCCTACCCGAATTAGGCCCAGTAGCGTCATCTGGGCCACCCAATATGATTCCAGCCCATTTTCACTTCTGGCCCATGTATGGCCCATGATGTCATTCTGGCCATATGAGGCCCTATGTAACTCTTGGCATATTAACGGCCCGTGGTGAAACTGGCCCGTAATGAACAGTGTTTTACTTTACACCCATTAACGGCCTGTGGTGAAACTGGCCCGTAATGAACAGTGTATCGCTTTATACCCATTAAGGGCCCGTTATTCCGTAGGGCCATTTCCAGCCCATGTTATCTTTCAGCCTTCTCAGAGCCCATTTATTCTTGGGCTCATTTCCAGCATTCGTTTACTCACAGCCCGTTATTGTTCATTTTCTGCTTATGGGCCAAATTCAGCCCGTGGTTACAGTCGGCCTGTTTGTGGTCCATTAACACGTTGGGACGTTTTCATAGCGTCATGAAATACAGCCTATTAACGATGGCCCGTTATGGTCGGCCCATGAACGGACGATTCCAACTCTAGCCCGTTTACAGCCATAATGCGGCCTGTTATTGGCCCATGTTTGGCCAATCGATCATACTGCCCGTATAAGGCCCATTGATGATACGGCCCATAGAAGGCCCATTGTTTCTACGGCCAGTAGAAGGCCCATTGTTTCTACGGCCCGTAGAAGCCCCACTGTTTCTACGGCCCTGTGACGCCCGGATAATCAAGCTACAGATAAACTTTGCTAATGATGCCACGTCACCTCCGTTACTGTTGCTAATCCCTCGTTAGTTCAAAAACCGATTCAAAATTCAAATTCAAATTCAATAATAAAAGTTTTCAAATATTAAAACCAAATTGTTTTGGATGTGACAAATAATTAGTTAGTAATATTGGTAGAGAAACAACATTTTTGTAAAATGCTTGGCTACCCTAGACTAATCAAAAACAGTGGCTAAAATAATAATTTAATAGCTTTTTAAATTATAGCACTATTAAACTAGTTTACTTTGGGTCCAAACTAAGTTTGGCAGTGGACTAATTAGTAATACTAATTTAGGTGCTCATTTGGTATTTCATAAAACTAACATAAAAGAAACTTCAAGTGAAAACAGTAAAGAAAATAAAGAAAAGGGAAAGTATAAAAAAACAGAAAAACAAACTATCAAGAATAAAACGGGCCACCCCCTCCACTGGGCCACGGCCCAGCTAACCGGCCAGCCTACTAACTAGCCGGCCCAACTGCGCCCTCTACTTCCCCCCTGGATGCCCGAAACCCTAGCCCCACTCGCTCACTTCCCCACTCCCGCACGACGCCCACTCCGCTCGCTCTCCCCCTCCTCCCCGATCCAGATCGGATCGGGGGAATGAACCCCGTCGCCCCCTGCGCCCCGACGCCAGCCCGCCACACGCCGGACCGCCCCGCCGCCACACGACGCTGCCCCGTCCTCTCATCCTCCCCGACCAGCCACCCAGGGCAACGGCGCCCCTCCCCGCACGCCTGACGCGCCCGGAGCTCGTCCTCGCCGGAGCGCTCCATCGCCGGCCTGCCTCCTCTATGTCGTCGTCGTCCCCATTCTCCTCCCCAAAGGCTCCACCGAGCCTCGCCGACCCCCTTCTCTGCAACGCCGGTGAGGCCACGGCCTCCCTCTCCTCTTCTTCCCTCTCTGTTGCACGTCACCGGCCCACACCCCGTTTGTCCCTGCTCGACCCAGAGCGCGCGCCCATGCGCTCCCGTGCGCCCTCGCGCACGCGACTAGCGCCATCCAGCCGCAGCCACGACGCCCGTCGCCCCTTGCTGCCTGCGCCCGCCGCCGTCTCTACCCTGCGACACCTGGCCGTGTCCGCCCGGGTCGCCGCCGTCGTCCGGGGCCTCATCCCACTCCCGCTGCGTCCGCCGTCCACTGCGGCGGCCCTCTCCGC
>NC_041383.1:420487243-420513523 GCF_002162155.2 Triticum dicoccoides | reverse complement strand
GCGGCCGCCCTGGCCTCTGGCCTCGTCCCGCCGCTCCCTGCGGGCGAGCGCCCGCACAACCGCCCGTCGCCCCCATCCCGTGTGGGCTCGGGCGCGTGCCCGCAGCCAGTTACGCCCGCTAGGCCTCTGAGCCACTGACAAGGGGGCCCTGCCCCAGAATGTTTTAATAAAAAAACGAAAAAAAAATAAAAATAAATTATTAATTAATTAATTAATTAATTAATTAATTAATTAATTAATTAATTAGTGGATTAATTAAGTTAATTAATCATGTTTAATTAATCTAATTAACTAGTTAGTTTACTTAAACAGTAATTAGTTTAATCTAAACCCTAATCAACCTAACAGTGTATGACAGGTGGGTCCCACTGGGCCCACACGTCAGTTTGACTAGTCAACACCTCTGTTGACTGCTGATGTCATGCTGATGTCATGATGACGTCAGCAAACACTGTTATGGATAATGTTGAATTAAATTAAATTAATTAAAATTCTAAAAATGATTTAAATATTTTAAAATTAATATAAAATAAACCGTAGCTCGGATGGAAAAACTTTGTACATGAAAGTTGCTCAGAACAACGATACGAATCCAGATACGCAGCCCGTTCATCCGCCACGCGTCCCTAGCATAGTGAACCTGCAACATTTCACCTCCGGTTCATCTGACCGAAAACACGAAACACCGGGGATACATTCCCGGTTGTTCCCCCCCTTCATCGGTATCACCTCATACCGTGTTAGGGCACCCCTAGCACCGTTACTTGTCATGTCATGCATCGCTATGCATCTGTTTGCTTAAGTATTTATTGTTTCTTCCCCCCTCTTCTCTTGCTAGACACCGAGACCGACGCCGCTGCTACCCAGTACGACTACGGTGTTGACGGCCCCACTTTCTTGCCAGAGCAACCAGGCAAGCCCCCCCTTTGATCACCAGATATCGCCTATTCTCTCCATACTGCTTGCATTAGAGTAGTGTAGCATGTTACTGTTTGGTTACTCCTATTCTGTTTGCATAGCCTGTCATTGTTGCTACAGTCATTGATACCTTACCCGCAATCCTAAATACTTAGTATAGGATGCTAGTTTATCATCATTGGCCCTACATTCTTGTCAGTCTGCCTTGCTATACTATTGGGCCGTGATCACTCGGGAGGTGATCACGGGTATATACTATACATACATACTATACAGATGGTGACTAAAGTCGGGTCAGCTCGATGAGTACCCGCAAGTGATTCTGATGAGGGGGCTGAAAGGACAGGTGGCTCCATCCCGGTAGAGGTGGGCCTGGGTTCCCGACGGCCCCCGACTGTTACTTTATGGCGGAGCGACAGGGCAGGTTGAGACCACCTAGGAGAGAGGTGGGCCTGGCCCTGTTCGGCGTTCGCGGATATTTAACACGCTTAACAAGATCTTGGTATTTGATCTGAGTTGGCTACGAGCCTATACGCACTAACCATCTATGTGGGAGTAGTTATGGGTATCCCGGCGTCGTGGTATCAGCCGAAGCACTTCAGACGTCAGCGACGGAGCGGCGCGCGCCGGATTGGACTGGAACGCCTGCTAGGCTAGGTCTGCTTCTGGCCGCCCTCGCAACGTGCAGGTGTGCTATGGGCGATGGGCCCAGACCCCTGTGCGCTTAGGTTTAGACCGGCGTGCTGGCCTCTCTGTTTTGCCTAGGTGGGGCTGCGACGTGTTGATCTTCCGAGGCCGGACATGACCCAGGAAAGTGTGTCCGGCCAAATGGGATCAAGCGTGTTGGGTAAGTTGGTGCACCCCTGCAGGGAAGTTAATCTATACGAATAGCCGTGATCTTTGGTAACAGGACGACTTGGAGTTGTACCTTGACCTTATGACAACTAGAACCGGATACTTAATAAAACACACCCTTCCAAGTTCCACAGACAACCCGGTGATCGCTTTCCCACAGGGCGACGAGGGGAGGATTGCCGGGTAGGATTATGCTATGCGATGCTACTGGAGATGCTACTGGAGATGCTACTGGAGATGCTACTTGGAGATGCTACTTGGAGGACTTCAATCTACTCTCTTCTACTTGCTGCAAGTCGAAGGCTGCCAGAAGCGTAGTCTTCGATAGGACTAGCTATCCCCCTCTTATTCTGGCATTCTGCAGTTCAGTCCATCGATATGGCCTCCTTACACATATACCCATGCATATGTAGTGTAGTTCCTTGCTTGGGAGTACTTTGGATGAGTACTCACGGTTGCTTTCTCCCCACTTCTTCCCCCTTTCCTTTCTTTCTGGTTGTCGCAACCAGATGCTGGAGTCCAGGAGCCAGACGCCACCATCGATGACGACCCCTACTACACCAGAGGTGTCTACTACGTGCAGCCCGCTGACAACGATCAGGAGTAGTTAGGAGGATCCCAGGCAGGAGGCCTGCGCCTCTTTCGATTTGTATCCCAGTTTGTGCTAGCCTTCTTAAGGTAAACTTGTTTAACTTATGTCTGTACTCAGATATTGTTGCTTCCGCTGACTCGTCTATGATCGAGCACTTGTATTCGAGCCCTCGAGGCCCCTGGCTTGTATTATGATGCTTGTATGACTTATTTTATTTGTAGAGTTGTGTTGTGATATCTTCCCGTGAGTCCCTGATCTTGATCGTACTCATTTGCGTGCATGATTAGTGTACGATTGAATCGGGGGCGTCACAGGCCCGTAGAAGGCCCGCTGTTTCTACGGCCTGTAGGAGGCCCAGTGTCACAACAGTAAATATTAGCCCATGGTTATTGTGGCCTAGTTTAAAAAATAGGTTATTGCAGCCACTAGCAAACCGCGGAAAAAGAACTGCAATGACTACAAGCAAACAAATAAACAAGACAACAAGGAAATAAATAAGCAAGCAACTTACGCTAGGCTATCACGGATATCACACATATTACATCCACTGGGCATCAAAGTTCGCCACCAGTGCAAATAAACACGCCGACAAAAGAATATAAAAAACTGAGAGCACTTCAGAAGGCACTAGGCCTGGCCAGGTCGGGCCCCCCAAACAGATGAAGAAGCTGAGTAGACCTCAGTTGTGTCAACGATAGATGCATCAACACTAGATTTAAGGCATGATGGTGCGCACGGTAGTCCTCTGACATCTTCATTGCATCTTTGACTTCAAGTCGGAGCTGAGCTGAAGCAAGCCTTTCCGCTTTAAGTTGAGACTGAAGAAGTCGAACTGATTGAGGCAGCGACTGCACAGAGGTTGTCTCACACCTGCTGGTGAGTAGCTTCAACTCACTGTCTTCATCAAGACAGGACCTTGGGGTCATCTCGCTGTCCTCAAGATGGTTTGGCTCACTATCTTCCCTAAAGTTCTGCCTGGCGTAAGAGATACAACTCTCAAAGAGAAACAAGGAGACACGTAACAGGTTTCACAATTATATAAGCAAATAAATGGATCTGTTCTGCATAAGGAACATGTTTTTACAACTACAATTTGAAACTGATAGTTGTTTGCAAACATCCAATCAGATGTAAACAGCAAAGCAAACAGCAGTGGAGGCAATGATGCCTATCAAAATCTATACTAGAACAAAGTTTGAAGGCTTGAGAAGGATGAACTTACATTACATGTTAACACGGGCTGGACAAAGCCCTTCTCCATGTTGATGGAAGGATAATTCAATAAATTCCCCAAAGAAAATTGTTTATAAGCGTTGCCATTATTCTACATTTTGCAAAGAGTAAATATAGATCAAATAATATTGGAAGAAACAGAGGATAATGAAGCTCAGGTGCAGACTGATGATACGTAATCAAATAGCAATTAATTAAGTACAATGTTACAAGGCAAAAGGGAGAGAGGTACTGACAAGAGAAATGCAGATCCCATTATTGTTTTGAAATCGTATGATCCTTTGAGCAAGGAGATTCATCTGAAATTAGTTTTCATACAAGAGAGAAGGTAAGGCATAAGTAGAAATTTAGGAGTTCAAATTTTGAATTGATATCATAGACAGTACCTGACGCTGGGCTCCCAGCAGTTCTAATAGGGGTTTGGCCACTGGAGTAGGGGTAAAGTGTGGTACAGTTGGACCTGTGTTTTCTGTGGATCTGAAGGTGCAAACCGGACAAAGCTACTTCCCAACCAATGTTTGCTTTCAACTAGCCACTACGATTTGGTACGGACAAAAAAAGTACAGTAAACAAATTATGATCTATTTTCCGGGTGAGATCAATAACTTAAGCACATATGGAAGAGTACCACCTCTCTTGCGATGTCGTGTAGGCCTATGCTGATACGTTGAGGGTGCTGTGGGTGCGATGGCTGTTGGCGGCGAGGAAGAATACTTTAGACGGCAGACGGTCGGGTCGGGGGATATATCCTGTTTTCGTGGACGAGGCGGTCGTAGGAGCGGCAACGACAAGGTGGACGACGGCGCCGATGAAGCGAGAGGAGGCGATGAAAGGATCCTGGTCCAGCATCGTGGATGAGAGATGTCCATCTCTTGAAGTGGACGACGTGGTAGGGGTAGAGGCTCCGGCAAGGTGGAGGATGGGGTGGCGGACAGAGGAGGCTGGCCGTAGTGCGGAGGTTGTCGTGCCGCCGACGGTGTATGAATGGGGAAATGGAGGGGAGGGGGGGCGATCTCAAACTTTGGGACGCGCTTCTCTGAAATGGGGGAAAGTTACGAACTTATCCCCCGTTTAAAATTTCAGACATCGTGTCGGTTGGGGATAGGACGGTAATCTCGCATGTCCCAAATATTTTCCGGTAACCATTTCGGGCGAGGAGAGGGTGTTTTGCTGCCCACGGTGTATGAACGGGGCTGACAGGTAGGGCGGTTGTGTCACGTCTGATGGAAGTTACACTTCTGCCCCTATTTAAAATATTAGCCTACATCGATTTCGGACGAGGAGAGTTTGTTTTGCTGCCCACCGTGTATGAATGGGGAAATGGAGGAAGAGACACATGTCTTTTGGACGAGCTTGAATCAAATGTGTTTTGCCACCCACGTTTGGCGCCCACCGTGTCTGAATGGGCTCAGAGGCCGTCGTGTCACGTCTGACTGAAGTTACTAGTCTACCCCTATCGATAGCAGTGTAAATCCGGTCGATAAGGATGTCTAGTGTCAGGAGTAGATAGTAATTTTCATCTCGCAAACACTTGCTTCGGGGAGCCCACAAATTATAGTGGGTGTTTAGCCGCTTCGTTCAAAACTTGGGAGAATTAGCATTCACGTTTGCCCTGGGACCTGGCAAACTAAATTCAAATCTAGTTTGTAGTCGATTATGAATATCCACAGATAATTATACGTTTTGTTATTTATTTCTTCAAAACCACAACAAAGATTTATTCCACCTTTATATATGATTATGATTTTGAAATGACGTGATCTTCGAATTCAGTAGGTTGGATACACTCTGATTCAAACAGTTATTTCATCCAATACAATATGCTCACACGAAAAACAGTTCACGTTATGTCAATCATACAAGTACTGAGGATTACCTCGCCTAAAAAATTCGGATCATTACAACACATGGACAACATGGAATTCCGGACAACATAGGGGGTCTTGCAACATAATCCATTCAGAGACATGACACAACATGCAAGTACAATAATCTAATGACAATTTCAACTGGTATCTTAAGAAGAACCGGGATTACCTTGGGCTTCAGATAGCAGAAACAGCAGGACCTCCTCCGTCTTCAAATGCAACATTCTTACTTCCTCCAATTCTTGGGTTGCTTGCATAATGCGTGCCGCTAATTCCGTAATTTCCAGCCTCAAGATAAAGATTACCTCATCCATGGCAGCCACACCATCTCTTTCTGCCTATAGTAGAGCCTCAAGCACTATAATGTTTGTGCTCAGACTGCTCTCCGGTGGTGTTGCCTCTGAACTTCTACCATCTGGTAACATGGATGGCGCACTGCTTCCACAAATAGATTCCGGGGTTGTACATTGTGTCCTAGTGTGAACGTCATCCTGAAAGGTTTCCGCTGGACATAAGTAAGAGATAGTTATCGTATGATCCAGGCAGTAAGCTTACATGGTAAACGACGGACGAATTATTGCCGAGCATGGCAAACTATATTTAAATGGTTCGAAGCAGCATCAGCCGAAAAGAAATTAAAATGGTAAGATGAAAGTTGAAAGGGAGTGTACAACTGCTATATTTAAGTTGCCAAGGCATCTAAGCAGTTGAAATAATCTGAGATAGCACTTAACAGTGTGGCCTCATATAAACTACAAAGACAGTCTTGTGATGAAGTTGAGAGGAAAAGTTAAGGACTCAAATGAAATAGGCATGCATTTCTTTATGATAGTACAGCAGGCACTGCTGACATATTGGCCAACTCAGGTATAACGTAACAACACACAAGCATTCGAATCAAGCAATACAGCAAAGCAGACAACTGAACTATTTGTAATTCGGTAGGATTACACGTTGAGGGCACAAGCCAAGAAAGCAGCCCACTCGCATTACATTTAACATGTACTAAAACACACTGGCTTACCATATGTTGCTGTGAAGCCTAGCTGCTATTGCAATGTTCTTTGAAGATATCGTCAACATCCCGTGGTTGCAAATCTAGTTGTTGTAGTTTATTCTGCACCATCTATTTAGGTAAAATTAATTTTAATCGCATGTACTAGTCTGAATTGATCATCAATGGTTCATCTAAACTAATGAAAGAAGGGTGTGTGCATACACGACAATATATCTGCTTCTGTCTATTTTTATGCTTGTTCGAGGTGCCAGCACCAAAAGAACAAATATTTTGCTTGATGGGGTTGGCAGCTCCATAATTAATAGAAGCATCAAATTAGTCATGCAACATGGGAAGATCAAGAACACACAAACAAGTAATGAACAGAGGCTTGGAGCAGTGATGTAATAGCTAGCATCAGAAAATGTAGGGTAAAACGAACAAAAAGCAGCGGAACCACATGCTAGTTTGCTGATGTGTAATTAACCATAGAGAACATTAAGCAGTCTGATGGAACCAACAGGTGGCATCAGAACAAAACTAAAGCATATTAACTATAGGTGCACTGGTATGTAATTTAACACATGTAACATGTTCACTGCCAGAAGTATGGCCCTACAGGTGCAAGCAGAATAACGCGTCTCATGAAAAACTGAATGATGCCCTGAAGAAATTCAAAGGTGCGGTGCTTATGCTAGGAAAGTGAACGTAGGCGCCGGCCGTTGGATAATAGTACCTGATTCTCGGCGGTGTATGGGTATCGTTGTCATACTTGATAGCTAAGGATCGTCGATGGTGCTCGTGTTGTGGTTGAGTTTGGGCCGGCTGTCGCCGTTGCTGAAGCTGCTCTGGTGCTACGGTTGCGGCGCCTGTTGACATACAAGAAAGCTCATCTGTGGTAAGTGAACAGTTGCACGATAAAGAGAAATTTGAAGGAGTACAAATCGAAATAACCTGATGAGGCTGCGGCGTCGGTAAAGCAGGGCCGGTGGACTTGAATATGGCGTCCGTGGAGCGGGTCCGGTGCAGTGGACGAAGGCTTCAGCGGGCGCGTTGTATAGTGCTTTCGGTGAGGCGGATCTGTTGCGTCGGACGAGGGCTTGTATGAAGGGCCAGCGAAGGGGCAGACGAGGGAGTCAGTGAAGGGCCTACACTGTGGTGGAGGGCGCCGGTTAAGCAGATCCGGTGCGGTGGACCATGATGGCAGTATAGGAGATCTGGAGCGGTGGACAAGCCAGTCGCTGAAGCGGCTCCGGTGAAGTGGTGAGTTGGCAGTTGGGGGTTCCAAGGTGCGGAAGGTAGATCCGGCGGGGTGTGGGGTCCACCGCTGCGGACGAGGACTAGATTCGGTGGCTTGCTGTGGTTGGGGGGTCGGGGAGGGGCTCTGGGGAAGAATGTTCGGGGCAAAGAGGGGAAAACAATGGAGTTACCAAAGCAACCCTTTTCCGTTCATGTGGCAAGGGTAAAACAGGAATATCGCAGGGCTAAACTTTCGGGCACGTGATATTTCGATGTGAGCGGGAAGTTTGAAAGCTTTTGGCGCCTAAAATTATAAGTATTCTGCTCTCGTACGGCCGACTATGATGTCATGGCCGACAAATTGTTTGTTTTGCACGCAAAAAAAAAGTCCAAGTTTTGAAAATCAATGTCTCCAACTCGAAACTTAGATTGTCCATTCAATTCAAATATGGATCATTGAGCTACTACAAGCAAATACCATCATACGGTCCAATTCAAATGAAATTCCAAATGCGTTTATCCTAAATATGATGACAAAAGCAAAAATGTGTATGTGTATGAATAAAGTGGATGATTATAAAGTTTGAACATGCCCGTATGTGTATATCTCTAGGTTTGATATATGAATTTGAAATCACGAAATCCCGGCTTAAAAAATGTACCTCCGTTTAAATGAATTACAAAAGCTAATGATGGAGTCGAATTCCAAAATTCCAATCTTAAGTTTGTAATTCTAGTACATCAAGGTATATCACGCATGTTCAAAAGTAGCTTTATCTCATAGTACAAACTATGAAACAAATGGATCAACCATGAGTGCACAATATCTAAATTACGCTAAAGTCCCTCAAATATAGACACCTCACTCTTTATGTGAAGTCAACCCCCCCCCACCACCACACACACACACACACACACATAGAGAAGTCGTTCTCTCCCCCAAACACCAACACACGAGCACATTAACACCCCTCTCTCTTGTAAAGTCCAGACCCCAACATAGGTCTCTGTCACTTTGTCTCTCGGGCATGCACACATCTCTTCCCTCACTCTCTAGGTCTCCCTCTATCTCTCTTAGCCAAGCACACGCACTATGTAGAGTGTATATTTCCCATACACACAAAACGTCGCCCCCAAACGTCTATCTCCCTAGTTATGTGGTTCTCACGCACTCACCTCACACACCACCCCCACTGCAAACAAGCACACTTTGTCTCCTTGTGCACCACTCTTCTCTTTCTTTCCCTCCCACGTGCGGACCCGCCCCACCTCCTTCCCTGCATACATATATGTCATGACTCTTTGCATAGCTCCCTAATGTATAATCGTTCTCGATTTCGCACATTGTTCTCTACACCATCTATTTTAGATCTCTCATGAAGTCCCTATCACACACACGATGACTCGCTTCCCTTGCGTCTCCGTTCATAGGCCAATTTCGGACAACATCAACATTGTCTCCCTATCTATACGCCATTTATGGACACAAACGACCCCTCTCGCCCCCTCTCTTCCTCTCTCTCTCTCTCTCTCTCTCTCTCTCTCTCTCTCTCTCTCTCTCTTTCTCCATCGCTAGCTCTCTCTTTCTCTTGCTCTCACACCCCTCTCCCACACACACACTCGATGTCTCTTCCAAATAGTCTGCCCCCCCAGCCCGCACCCGTATTATCCCGCTACTACACATGTCACACCATTCCCCCTTCCCTTATACTAGGTTTACATCATCAGTGGTCTCTCTACTCCACGTACACTCTCTCCCTCTCATAGACAAACGCGTGCACAAACACACACAAACACGCACAAACACCCATTTATCTGGATCCTCATCTCTCCCCATGTCCGCATGTGGATCTCACACACTCACTCTCTAATTATGTATATGTGTCTCCACGTTACACAACACAAAGCCCCATGTACATGTCTCTCTCTATCCTCCACACACATAGACACAAAGAATCTGTTATCTACCTCAGTCTCTAACATATCACACACGCACATTCTCTCTCTCTCTCTCTCTCTCGTAAACACGCTCATCAAGGGTTTCCTCGTGAATACCTTGCCGTCTATTCATCAACAGTCGTGACAGTACGGCGAACACGAGACGTGAAAAAGAATAAATCTACACGTGCTTAGACCACCTAGTATGACTATTAGGACTAGAGCAAGCGAAAAAGCGCGCCGCCATCACCCCCTCCTTGTCGGCGACGGGAAAATCTTCGTTTTACACAGTCGAGAAGTCATTGTGCTAAGGCCCCACATTACGAGGCGTTGAATAGAATGTAGATGCTAGTTTACGGAAGCAAGTATCGATAATACGTTTGTATCTCCATACTTATATTTCTTCACTTATAAAAACCAAGGTGGTGATGATGGTACGTGTGCCATCTTGCAATATAGACCGTCCGATCTATATCCGACGGATGGAAATTAAACTAAAAGATAACCGCACCCCTCTCCACATTTGCAGACAAGGCCTTCCCTTGTTCAGCCCTCTCTCCAACAAACCTCATTGTTGAGCAATTAAGAAAGGAAGCCTCTGGAACAAACTAGCCTGGTGGCCGCTGCCGCCATCATCAATCCCGATGCCTCCGCTCAGTCCGACCACCAACCACCACCACACCCCACTCCTCTTCACCTTATCTCATATTTCTCGAGATATCATTAGTTTTTACACATGGGATTACTCCCGCAAGGGTCAATCACAACAAGTGTTTTATAAAAAAATGCATCTTGATGTTCCTTGCAATGCACGGATCTTGCTAGTACTCCTACACAAGACTAAGTTGGTGATGCTGGTGTGTCTGCCATCCGTCCTTTCTAACCATTAGATCTACATCTAAAGATTGTGAGGTAAGTTGTTGCCTTTTCTCACCAACATCCCACTTGTCTACCAATTTGCAGAAAAACCCATAATTATTATCTTAAAACCAACCACATCCCTCCCTGACCTCACCAAAGCAACCCAAGGAATATATTCTGGTTGAAACATATGTATATCAAAATTAGAGTGTTTTGTACCAAGTTTGTGAATAAGTATTATTCTAATTATGATTCATTGCAACAGACATGAACATTGCTAGTATTTCCAACCATGCATTTTTTTCCTAGTAATCCATAGTTTCGAGTTTTCCATCAAGATATTAGTCACTCATTGTTGATATTTACTTTCAATCATGTACACATATGCACTATGTAACTAGCCTTGCTTATTGGCTTCCAAAGCTTAACTTTCACTCCTACTTACAATATGTAGAGTATCTAACAAAAAACTACCACTTTCATCCAGCCCTAGGAAGAATCTATTGTACAAAAAATAGCAAAAACATACCCAAAATTTCTTAATCCATGCCAAAAACTACTACCTAGTACTCCTACCGATTAGGTTCGTTTAAACCCATTTATGACAGGGTTGGCCCACACGTCCGTGCTGACGAGGCAGCTTAAACCAACACATTTTGTTTGACCGTTGACACGAGCGACCCACATCTGACCTTCTATCCTGTTATTCCCCCTCAAATCATTATTTTTCCTGAACATTACTTCAAACAGTACTGATGCGTGTTCATCGGTGGCACCGGTGATGAGCGAGTTGGCCGCCGCTCCACTGGACGGGCCAGACACCATGCTGGCCTCCGCACGGGTTGGCAGGCTGGCCCGAGCGTGACTCACAAGCGAGCAAGCCGCCGCGCTGGCCTTCGCTCGAGCCAGATGGCTGGCCTCAGCGCGGCGCGCGCGAGCAAGCCGCCGCACTGCCGTGCCAATCTAGCTAGCAAACCTTGCAGACAAGCAGCTGGACGGAGCTATCTTGGCTAGCTAGCGGCCGCGAGCGCCAGACGGAGCTGGCAAATGGGCTGCTGCAACATGGGCTCCGCACCGCCGGCGGTTTTGACCTCGCCTTCTGCCGGCGGCGGTAGCTGCGTCCCATGGCCGAGGATGACTCGGTGGATGGCCGGAGGTAGAAGGTCACTCGAGGATTTTTGTTGGTAAGAGCGTGTACAATGGTTGATAAGGTAGTCTTATCTTAAGTCTGCCACGTATGCAAGTGGTAGTAGTTTCTTGGCATTTTAGTGATTTCTTGTAAGGAACAATGTACGTACTTCTAGCGACAAAAGGCAATTCTAGGTTGCGTTGTACTCCAACGAGTACTACTAGTGGTCGCGGGAGTGTATACCTCGTTTTGTGGGTTCGATCCCGGCCGAATGTACGGCGGCCTTTTTTTTAAATAGTACTACTACACTCGATACGAGCCATATTTTACACGGGTAGTTTGAGTTTTGAAGTCGAACGGACGTGCGGCCCCACAATCTGGGTGCACTGGACAGCTTAGCCACGTGAACGGGTTTTCCTTCCCAGCATCCCGTGGCTCACGTGCTCTCCCTAGCCGCACCTCGCTTGCAGCTTCCTCATCAGCTAGTAGCATATTTAAACTAGCGCCTCCCAATTAAGCCCGAGGAGCCGGAAAAGCCTGGCAGGGCATTGGGAACTGTGCAATATGGCTCCGTACGTAAAGTGCTCTACTACTACTCTGTAGCTTGTGGCGTTGCACGCATGGACTTCACTCCATTATCGGCTCTACTATAAAAGAAATTCCTCTTGACGTGTTTTTTTAAACGGAGGCAAAAGCTTTGCTTCATCTCATTCATAAAGAAGGAACTACTAACAAAGTTCGACGAGATCCATTACACCTCCACAAATGGAAGCGAAAAGCCTAGTCTCGCTGTATCAAATAACTCAAATGTTCTGCCCCCGCAGTAACCGTCACTGATAAACAGGCTGCTAGTGTGCGCGTGAGAGGAGCGGCTGAGTAGGCCAGCTACTCCAACGTGAGAGGAGCGGCTGAATATAGCACCGATAGTACCCAGCCACTACGTTGGTGTACTTCCCCTACATTGATAGTACAGCGACGGTTCTAGAGAACAGTAGTACCCTCCACTTCCAACGGTAGCTCCTTGGCCCTGAGATTCAAGAGTTCAAAACTGGTGCACTATACTAGACTAGACTAGACTAGAAGTACAGTACATCGCACTACTAGTTGAGAAAAGTTGTACTGGTACTGCTACAGTACGAGTACGTACTCCTCCGTCACATAATGTAAGACATTTTTTGACACTAGTTGGCATGTAGAAAAAATGGCAAAAACATACCGAAAATTTCTTAATCCACGCCAAGAACTACTACCTAGTGCCAAAAATTTCTTACTAGTGCTATTATTTACAGTATAATGCAATCCCATAATGTTCCATAATGCTAGTAATAGTAGTAAATAATAACCTCACCCCTTTGCTGAGGAACGATCTACAGTTGGAAGGGACGAGGCCCTGCGGTTACTACGCTCTTATCTCCTCTTCGCCAGTTCCCCTCCCCCCGAAGAGAAGGCAGTTCATCGCTGCTCCCAAGGATTCGCCAGGCAGTTCTCCTCCTCGTCAGGGCTGGGAGACCTTGGACGACGATCCTCTGGGAGAAATTGCATGCCGCTCCGACGTCCTCACCGCCGCAAGACTCGGTGCTTCCTGCACCAACTTTTTCAAGACGCTACTTAAACATGTTTGGGAAAAGGCCATGCTTGTTGGTCTTCCATGCGTCTGCGAGGAGAAGGTTCTTCTATGGGACAATCCTTCAAACAGTCCACCGCTCCCTGGCCATGGTTGCACGTTGACTCCGCTAGAGTTGCTGACGTTGAGAGGTAGTCGGATTTTGTCCGATGAGCAGGTCAGTAATGGAGTTTGATCATGTAGTACCTAGTTATTCCATTTCCATCCCGTAATTTCTACGCTGCCCACCATCTTATATATAGGTCTGGGTCAGTGCCAACGAAGATTGGCTTTCATACCTCCGGCCGGATACCAACATCATTTTGCACAACATCCACAACAGTGCGGCCGTTCCGGTAGACCCCTTCTCCACCATAGGGATCGGCCTTCCGGACTGGCTGGGCTTGAATACGTATGATGATGCCTACATGAGATTGAAGAAGATAGCAATTGCGGACCCGCCGACAAAGCGATGCGGCTACGACGATTACTATCTCATCGCGGTGTTCGACATAAGGATTGCCATCAATGCAAGACGCAGTAACGGCAGAGGCTGGCGCATGTTGGTGACGGCAGATTTGTACCCCTACACATTCGTAGACGTCGTGCGCCATCTAGGCTGCATCTTTGCGGTGACAAGCCAGGGGACTTGTTTCATCTGGTTGCCATCCTACGGTACGAGAGATTACAAACAGAATGCACAAACCATCATTTGCATCCCTAACGGTACTCCATTATTTTGCAGGGACCAGTCATCCCCCGATCAAAATAAGATCGCCGATCTTGGATGTGCATTTGCATCCACGATTCGGTCTAACCTGGAACCTTGTAGCTGACTTTGGCATATTGGGATCAACTATCTTAGCAGTCATTACCCATGGTACCACTGATGTGCAACATGGTCACAAAATCTACCACGATCGGACCGTCACCATCTACCCAGGTATTCCATTTTTTAACCCTCTCGCCTTCTCTTTCATTGTTGTACTAGTAGTATACTTAGTAGTACTAGTAGGAGTACTTTTTACCTTGGAGGAGTATAGCTAGCTAGGCCCTTGAAGACTTGAACCCACTAGCTGCCACCATTTTTGTTTTTCCATGTCTTACTATCTCATCCATGTAGCCAAGAGTGGCTATATATAATAAGCCGGTTATTTTACTTCCTCTATACCGGAGTAGTACTATTTGCTGCACAGTATTACTGACCGCCATATTTGAGCACAACATTATTATGCATGGACCTTCACTATGTACGTCACCATGTGTCCAGATCTGGAATGCCGCGTGTACCAGATGAACGGTGCCGAGTTCGACCCCCGTGATGCTGTGTGGGTGCCGAGGAACACTCTTGGAGAGTACTCGCTTTTCATCGGGGACAGCTACCCCATTGTGAAGCGGATGCCACCTTCCGTGCACGACACGGAAGGCCTGCCATTCATGAAGCATGGTTGTATCTTCATTGTGCACCGCCGGATGAACGACATGCTGGGACACGCTATCCCTGATGTATACCGCTTCAGCTTGGATGAGTGTCCATCGTGTGGAACCGGACTAGAAAGCTGCGACAATGATTCCCGTTGCCCACCGCTATGGATCGTGCCATCCATGAAGAACACCTGGGACTGGAACCTGGAGGAGGACATGCATGTAGCCCATCTATAACGTGTAAGTGGAGTACGGTAATTGTGAACGGTAGTGCTGTAAATATATGTAGACTAGTCGTGCACAAATTTATCACATGAATTGGAGATGAACTTGTGTGGCATACTGGCATTTGTCCTTTAGAATTTACTACTAGTAAATGTGTTATGTGTACGTGTAACTTGTGTGGTTGTTGCACGGGCTCCAACATGCTCTTTGAGAAAAAAAGGTGGCACAGCTTTGGATATACGTGATGTGGCGGCATCATACAGTAGCATCGTTCGCTATAGTTGTAGTAAACTCCTACTAGGACGACAACTCCTATAAAACCTTGCGCTTGGCTCTTTGCCTCTTAGGGAGGTTCAACAGTTCGTACTCGTGTGAACCTTGCACTTGGCTCTTCGCCTCTTCGGAAGGTCCAACGATGATGATACTACAATACAATATGCTTCTGGCAATCTGACATCGATTGAACTGCTGCACGTCCACCGCAAGGGCGAGGGAGAGGGCGAGGGAGAGGGAGAGGGAGGGAGATGGAGAGGGCATTGTAGTCAAAACCCTCTCCTCGTCCTGTGAACCACCACGCGCGTGGGAGAGGGAGAGGCGTAGTAAGCAAGCTTCTCCTTGTTCGGCGAGTTGACGGGACACATCAAAGGAGGACTAGTACTAGTAGTAGTCCATACTGCGTCCTTTCCAATTAATATGGCTTAATTTGAAACGAGAAAAATACACTGGCGGTCAACGTATGTAACAATACGCTCTTTACAGTCACTATATATAGTTTTGCGGTGATTATACGATCACTAGCTCATCGTAGAGCACCGTATTGCACCCTACTGACAGGCCACATAGTCGACGTGGCACTTTGTTGACTGGTTAAATTGTCACCTGGTTTCTGGGTCCCACCTGTCAGTTGGCAGAGCAAAGAAATCAGTTAAACAAAACTTTACGCAGGCGCGACACGAGTCCAACCCTTGCGCGCGAACCGCCCTAGCTGTATATGTGAGTGCATGCACGTGTCCTCCCTCGGTCTTCCAACAAAGAGTGTACATCGGCTACAAAACAAAGAGTGTGGTACATAATGTACATCTACACTTCCAATGCATTTAGCCTTTAATCTAAATCGATATTGATTGACTAATGCACCAACTTGTGCTGTAGGTATAGGCTACATGTCTATCCTTAATTACAACATGCAACGGCCTTCATTTAATCATCTTATCTCAATGGTCGCATGCACACATAAGTCTGCTACTTTTGGGCGTTAATTATGCCCTTGTCAATGTGTAAATCTCTAAATGTACAGTCTTTCACGAACGTAGGGAGTAGGTTGAGCACTTGAGCGTGATTTGTGTGTGTTGCATCGTGTGCTGTGTGCCGCATGGGTGCGTGAGTGTTGTGTGCGTCCATGTGTACGTGTGAGTGTTGCATGTTGCATGCATTCATGCATGCATGGGGCTTACTCCCTACCATTGACATGTTCATATTTCAAGCTTCCTCTGTTCCCTCCATATGGTGATACTCCCTCTGTTCCCAAATAATACGGAGTAAAAGCCTCCCTCTATTCCCAAATACGGAGTATTTGTCTTTCTACAGATTTCAACAAGTGACTAGGTACGGAGCAAAATGAGTGAAGTGAGCGTAGAGGCATAGGGATACTGTAGAAAGGAAGTCCTCGCGATCCATTATTCCCCATCTCGGTCAGAGAGAACTATTCAACTAATATTCGCAGTGAAGTGACAATACATGCTGCAGCAGATGGGACACATAATTAAGAAGCTAAACCAGCGTGTTATTGTTACTAAATCAGCCTTACCCAGTACTGCCATCATGTTTGCCAGTAGAGCATGCTTCCGCAAATACGCCTACGCACCTCTGTCCTCCATTAACTGACATATGGGCCCTCTTGTGGTAGACCCACATGTCATCGGTGTAACTATTTACACTCCGAAGGACGGTGCCTATATCCTGGTAGTAGTACTAGTAGAATTGAGATTTAATGCACTTTCTTCCCCGTCTTCCACTCTTCTTCCTCCTCTCTTCTTCTTCCTCCTCTCTTCCCCATCGTCAGCCGCACACCATTTACCCCCGCTCATTGCTCGCCCGCCCGCGCCATCTTCCTTGGTAGCTCGTGCGTACCATATCCCCCCGCTCACTGCTCGGCCACACGAGGAGAAGCTTCTTCGCTCGCCCGCCTGAATCCACTTCCCCGCTGGCTCGCAGGCACCGAAAACCCCAATGGCAGAACCGACTGACACACAGAGCCGCGATTGGAATTCCCTCCCCGATGTTCTCTTGGAGCAGATTTGTAGTCGTATGGACCTACTCAGCACCGTCCGTCTGGCCGCATGCTCGGTGCCTTTGTACCGTCTACTCGTCTGCAACCGGCCGGCTCTTTTCAAGACACCCTGCTTGCTGATGCCCGATCCTCGCAGGTGGCCCAGACACCGACTTGATGATCCTACGGAGGTTGCCGTAGTGCCCCTCGACATGCTACCACTACCCGTCCACCTGTCCTTCATGCGCGGCCACTACTGGGCGGGCATGAAGGCCAGCTGGATTGTCCTCATCGACCAGACCGGTAGTCCGTGGCGTCTCGTGGATATCTACACCCAGCGAGAGATCACCCTTCCATCATTGGATACCGCCGACATCGAGCCTCGCGGCCCGCCGGACACTCCTGCCTACTACGCACGAGACGTGTCAAGCTTTTGGATCGACCTCTGTTTGCAGAAAGTTGTAATCTGCGAAGTGCTCAGACCATCAGAAGATTACATGGATTACAAGCTCATTGCCTAGTTCAACATGGCATTAGTCTATCTGGAATCCGGTCGCCATACATGGTTATGGCTCATCATCAATCCTGTTGAGGCAACATTTCTGTCTGATGCTATAGTGCACGATGGCATCATTTACGCGGTCGACGCACAGATTGGCTGCCTATACTGGTGGAATCTATCGTCGTGTAATTGTTCTATCTCATCTCATCTTTACCTTATGAATACGACTGCCTGTTCATTTGTTACAAATTTAGAATGCATAGCATGTCTATAACCACATCATTGCTATATGTTCCTCTCATTTCCTAGATTTTTATGACCACACATGTTATTGTTAGAGTTGATATGAGAACAATTGACATCTAATGATTGTTAGAATACATATTATGAGCATGACATCATGATTGCTATATGTTACTCTCGTTTACAAGATTTTTATAACAACGCATGTTATTGCTTAGAGTTGATATGAGAACAGTAGTAGTAAGTGCTATGGTAGAATATGAGTAGGCGCTGTCATAGCTGTTTTCCTCTCATTGTTACATGATGTTTGAACCATGACATGTTGCTAGAATATGAAAGCCATTGGCTTATTTTTTAACTTGGGGTATGATTATGACCACGGCATTGCAATTCTCTGTCTATGATATGTGTCACTGTTCTAATAATCTTAATTCCACACATACTCTGAACATGATTGTTTATTTTTGTCCTTTGTTCTCCAATTTGAATTGTTGCAGCAGACACAAATGCGCTGGCCTTCATGATTCCAGGACCTGGAATCATACCAGTCGATGGGTGGTGGTTTATCGCTCGTTCAGCTGACGGCGGTCATTTGATGCTCATTCGCACGTACCAAATTGACCAAACCATTACATCAAACCACATGCAGTACAATGCGTGGGGCGTTCGTGACATTGATGGCTATGGCTGCTTCGTGTTTGAGAAAGATCCCAGCTCTGTTGGGCCAGGCGTATTCAACTGGAGGCGGGTTTACAGCCTCGGCAACCACTCCTTGTTCCTCGGGCTCAATTATCCGATCATCCAACCAATCATCGATCTTATCACCGGCGATGATTACCGTGCTATGCAACTTCCATTCGCGAGGGGGGCTGTGTTTACACATCATACCATGGGTTTCATGAATCACCATATCCAGATATTCGTTGATACAGCTTGTTGCCAGGTAATCTTCAGTGTGTGAAAGGCATCAAGCTTCCATGAGATGGATGGCTTTTGCATACCCGACATGCAGCGATGTGGTTCATGCCAACAACAAATATGCACAACTTGATTCGTGCTGATATCTAGACTGAGCCATGTATTCTGCTGTTGTAGCATGACCCTCTTTTGTTGGATATTATGTAATGTTGTTAGTTTGAAGCACTCCTCTGGTTTGAAGGATAGATACCTTCCTGGGATCAAGTGCATCCTAACTCACCTGCATAGGATGTACTGATAATGATGATGGAGATGCTGTGTAGAAGCCATATATATCAGTTAGGCTTCAAGTGTGTACTTGTTAGTTAAACCTATGTATAAATTGTGACACTAAATATGACTAGTAAGTAGTACAGTAGCAGTACTAGTATACATCGGTCAAATTATTCATCATGTCCACACATTGAATTGACGTGACAACACGCTGCGGGTGAGGTGACACAAGAATCCCGGCGGCGTGTTCGGGTATTCTGGACTTCAGATTTGGAGTACCACTCATCTTTCGAAATCTTTCATCATTCACTTAAAACAGTCGATTGATCATACATTGAGTACCATATAACTAGAATTACCGATGCAAGTCGAAGAAGGATTGGCCGGTGCTGCCGGCTGGCGTCAAGTTCGATCCCACGGATCAGGAGCTGATCGAGCACCTTGAGGCCAAAGTGAGTGCTGACAGCGCGAGATTTCAATCTCTCATCGATTTGTTCATACCAACCATCGATAGCGAGCACAACATATGCTACACCCAACCTGAGAAACTTCCAGGTAAGACACCGATCGGCCATCTACTTGCACAAACATATTCCTTTGTTTATAGCTCTATTTTTCTTTTTAGATGCAGATCTGGTGAAGCAATTACAATTTGACAGTTAAAAAAAGTGAAACAAGTGACTGCAACATGCCAAAGATGTTATGAAAATGCCAACTACGTACACTAAAACCTTTATTCCACAATACTGCAGGTATCACACTGAGTGGCCTAAGGAAGCAATTCTTCTAGCGCAATTCCAGGGCGTTCAAAAGGGGCACGTGGACGCGTTGCAAGATACAGTCGGAGTGCGGCATGCACGCGATGTGGCACAAGACCGGCAATACCTTGCCGGTGATGGTCAACGTCCGGCAGACGGGCAGCAAAAAAGGTTCTGGTGCTGCGCACCAACAAGAACTTCGACCAGTAGAGGACCAACTGGGTGATGCACCAGTACCACCTCGGGGACCTGGAGCAAGAGAAGGAGTGGGAATTGGTCCTCTGCAAGATTTTCTACCTGACGAACACTAGGGCTAGGAGTAAAAAGATTATAAGTTAGTTAGGTATTGGTAGTTGTACTACCTTGTCATCCGCAAGTTGGTATTGTTGTTAACGATCTTTTGGTATGAACTTGCATTTGCTTCCAACCATCATGCCGAGGGTCGGCGTGGATATAAAGCTGAATCATTTGTTTCGAAACGAATTTTCAGGCACCTGATTTTTATTTGATGAGTAGCATAAGCACACGCCGTTCGAATTCCCAGTTCTCCAATTTTTTCGAAACAAGTGCATGCACTTATTATCACGATAAAAAAACAATATCCGTGCTGCATCCCAGTTATCAGTCTATACTTGCAGAATTCTCTCATTTATTGAGCACGTATATTGTTTTTTCAGGTCGAGCAAGTTTCAACTGGGCTGCAGACTGCCCAGGGTTGGTTTGTTTTTAACAGGCCCAGCCCATGACGACAACGGGGAACAAAGATCCAGCAGGTATCTACTGGCCTCTGGCCCGCCTGCATTAGTTATATTCTGTCTTACAACATCCGCAGGCAGTTTTTTTACTGAATCAAACACACAGCCCAGTTCTATTTTCCTCTTGAATCGCATGTCCTACATCCGTTTTCTAATCTCTACCTATAGTTTTACTAGTTCATATACACGTATCATTATATTGAAAACACATGAAATTCCCTTTTCATATTTACATCCTTATTTTTGTTGTTTTTCCCACCCAGCGCTGATTTTTTTACCACTGGTTTTCCCTTAAACCAACTCAATTGTCCCACATCTTATTTGCTCACAAAAACAAAACGATTTTTTTGGCAAATCAATAAGTTCTTAAAAAATGTTTATCATTTCGGGATTACAACAGTTCAAACTCCACCGAAATATGCAAAATAAGATTGAACTTTTTTACCGTGGTCCTGGGCAGAAAATGGGTTGTAATAAATTACTTAAGAATTAGCAAATGGGCTGCAAATTATAAAAAATAGCAAATGGGCTTTATGTTGTCCGCCATATATTTGGAGGCTGACTTGTGGGCCTACCAAGTTCATGCGTACACAAGGTTTCGCAAAAAAGAAACTTAGTCAACAATCAACTCTAACAGCGTCAGACTGTTAGATGTGAATCTAATGGCAATCGTGCTTCTTCAGTCTCTAATCTTCCTGCCCCAGCCGCCCAAACCAGCGCCGTCGGAACCGCCTGCTCCCGCCTCCTGTGGCCGGCAGTGCTATCGGGCACGCCTCACGGCCCCATCATACTCGCATCCCTAGCCTGTCTATCCCTCTACTCACCCACACCTCCTGTTATTTTCCGGCGACGGTAGCCGAACCAGTCAACCCTCGTACTCTCCACTGCGCGGGCAGCCACTGCCATGTCTTCTCCGGCTCCATGTCATTCCCTTCGTAGGCCTCGCCGTCGTCCACCGCCCTGGTGCTCTCGGCGCGGTGTGGTCAACGATGTCCATCCAACGGCCGTAGTGCTTCTTCAACCTCTGGTCTTGCCCCAGCCGCCCAAAGCAGCGCCGGTCGTGCCGCATGCTCCTGCCTCTCGTGGCCGGTTGTGCTGCCGCGTAGGCCTCACCGTCCCCATACTACTCCCACCGCTGGCCAGGCCATCCCTCCACTCACCCACTCCCCCTGTTATTCTGCGGCGACGACAGCCTCACACCGCAGCCGAACCAGTGAACCCTCGTGCTCCTCTCCGCGTGGGCATCCACTGCCGCATCTTCCCCGGCTCCGCGTCGTCCCCTTCCTAGGCCTCGCCGTCGTCCACCGCCGTGGTGCTCTCTGTGCGGCGTGGTCAATGTGGACAACGACCGACTTCCATCGAAAGAGTACTGTACATGGAGAGGCTGACAGCTGGGTCCACGGCAGCCGCAAGGAAGTGCCTCCTTATTACGCGCAAAATAATTATTCCTCCACCTGACAGTGGGGACCCACCGGACGGGCCACCAGTATTTCACGGAAAAAAACGTTTCCCCCCTGACTGCTGGGACCCACCAGACGGGCCACTGTATTTCCCAAAAAAACATTTGCCCCTGACTGCCGGGACCCACCGGACGGACCATCGTATTTCGCAAAAAAAATGTTCCCCCCGCTGTCAGCTCGGACCCACCGGAAGTGCCTCCTTATTACGCACATAAAAGTGAATACTCCCCCTGCTATCTGGGACCCACCATGGTGGGAGGCTGGCTTGTGGGCATACTAAGTTAACGGGGACGGAGGGCTTTGTCAACTTAGTCAATATGAACGATTCTAGCTCCAGTGACCGTATGATGTCCATCCAACACCCGTCGTGCTTCTTCAATCTCTGCTCTTCCTGCTCCAGCCGCTCAAACAAGCGCCGGCGGAACTGCCTGCTCCCTCCTCCCCGCGGCCGGCTGTGCTGCCGCGCAGCCCTCACCACCCCACCGTACACCCATCGTTGGCCTAGCCACCCCTCTACTCACCCACACCTGCTGTTATTCTCCGGCGACGGCAGATGAACCAGTAAACCCTCGTATAGTCGTACTCCCCTCCGCATGGGAAACAACTACCGAGTCTTCCCTGCCTCCGTGTCGTTCCCTTCCTAGGCCTCGTCGTCGTCCACCGCCCTGGTGCTCTCGGCGCGGCCTAGTCAAAATGGTCAACAACCGACATGCATCCTTATTACACACCAAAAAATGAGTACCCCGTGCTAGCTGGGACCCACCATAGTGGGTGGCTGACTTGTGGGCCTACTAAGTTGACGAGGACGGAGGGCTTTGTCAACTTAGTCAATATGAACGATTCTAGCTCCAGTGACCGTACGATGTCCATCCAACGGCCATAGTGCTTCTTCAACCTCTGGTCTTCTTGCTCCAGCCGCCCAAAGCGGCGTCGGTCGTGCCGCGTGCTCCTGCCTCTCGTGGCCGGCTGTGATGCCGCGGAGGACTCACCGCCCCCTACTACTCCCACCGCTGGCCCAGGGTATCCCTCTACTCACCCACACCCCCTGTTATTCTGCGGCGACAGCAGCCTCATGCCGCAGCCGAACCAGTGAACCCTCGTACTCCTCTCCGCGTGGGCATCCACTGCCGCGTCTTCCCCGGCTCTGCGTCGTCCCCTTCCTAGGCCTCGTTGTCGTCCACCGACTTGGTGCTCTTGGCGCGGCGTGGTCAATATGGTCAACGATCGACTTCCATCGGAAGAGTACTGTACGTGGAGAGGCTGACAGCTGGGTCCAAGGCCACAGCCCAGTTTTTTTTGTGATTTTCCAACTAAGTCGCTTTGTCAGGCCTGTTGGGCTGCAAATCTTTCAAGATGAGGAGATCTTCATTCGGCTGGCCGAGAAAATGGCCTATCAGTAATGAGAAATGGGTTGTACATTTTTAAAACACATCAAACCGGCATTTAGTTTCAAATATCTTTTTTTTCATTTCAAGATTTTAAATTACATTAATTTTTATGCGTGGAGAATTTGTTGGATTTTATATTGATATGCATTTATTTTTAAAATCAGTTTGAATGTGAGTCAAAATTTTGGGATTAAAAACAGTTCGGACCGCACCGAAATATGCAAAAATTCGTATAATTTTTTAACTGTGGCCACAATATGGGCTGTAATGCTAACAAAAAGAATATGGGCTCCAAAAAAAACCTTAAGAATTAGCAAATGGGCTGTAAATTATTAGAAATAATGGCAGATGGGTTGTATGCTGTTTTCGACAGATTTGAGGCTTTCCTAAAAAAAGGTTGACGCACAAGCAGTGACTGTTGGATGTCCATCCAACGGCCGTCGTGCTTCTTCAATTTCTGCTCTTCCTGCTCCAGCTGCTCAAACAAGCGCCAGCGGGACTACCTGCTCCCTCCTCCCCGCGGCCGGCTCTGCTGCCTCGCAGGCCTCACCGCCCCACCGTACTCCCATCGCTGGGCTAGCCATCCCTCTACTCACCCACACCTGCTGTTATTCTCCGACGATGGCAGACGAACCAGTAAACCCTTGTACAGCCGTACTCCCCTCCGCGTGGGAAACAACTGTCGAGTCTTCCCTGCCTCCGTGTCATTCCTTTCCTAGGCCTCGCCGTCGTCCACCGCCCTGGTGCTCTCGGCGCGGCCTGGTCAACATGGTCAACGACCGACATGCATCTGAAGTGGACTGTACGTTGAGAGGCCGACAGCTGGGTCCACGGCCGCACGCAAGGAAATGCCTCCTTATTACGCGCAAAATAATGATTCCTCCACCTGACATCAGGGATCCACCGAAAGGGCCTCTGTATTTCGTGAAAAAAATGTTACCGCCGCTGACAGCTCGGACCCACCAGCTATATCTTCGCACGCAAGGAAGTGCCTCCTTATTACGCACGAAAAGAATGAATACTCCGCCTGTTAGCTGGGACCCAGTATAGTGGCATGCTGACTTGTGGGCCTACTAAGTTGACGGGGACGGAGGGCTTTGTCAACTTAGTCAATAATATGCACGATTCTAGCTCCAGTGACCGTACGATGTCCATCCAACGGCCATAGTGCTTCTTCAACCTCTGGTCTTCTTGCTCCAGCCGCCCAAACCAGCGCTGGTCGTGCCTCGTGCTCCTGCCTCCCATGGCCGGCTGTGATGCGACGGAGGCCTAACCGCCCCCTACTACTCCCACCGCTGGCCAGGCCATCCCTCTACTCACCCACACCCCCTGTTATTTTGCGGCGACGGCAGCCTCACCCTCGTACTCCTCTTTGCGTGGGCATCCACTGCTGCGTCTTCCCCGGCTCCGTGTCGTCCCCTTCCTAGGCCTCGCCATCGTCCACCGTCGTGGTGCTCTCGTTGTGGCGTAGTCAATGAGGTCAACGACCGACTTCCATCGGAAGAGTACTATGCGTGGAGAGGCTGACAGCTGGGTCCACGGCGAGCGCAAGGAAGTGCCTCCTTATTACGCGCAAAATAATTATTCCTCCACCTGACAGCAGGGACCCACCGGACGAGCCACCAGTATTTCGCGAAAAAAACATTCCCCCCCTAACTGCTGGGACCCACCAGCTACATCTTCGCACACAAGGAAGTGTGTCTGGGCAAAAAAACCAAAACGATTCGCCGCCCTGACTGCTGGGACCCACCAGCTACATCTTCGCAGGCAAGGAAGTGCCTGACAGTCGGGACCCACCTGGTTGAAGCGTACGTAGCGTTGTCATTCTGGTCGCGGAAGTGTACGTACATACTGGTCGATGTAGAGGCACACACGTGTCGTAGTAGAGGCACGCACATGTCGATGTAGAGGCGCGCACGTAGCATGTACATGTACGTACATCGGCAAGGGTGCAAGAAAGAAAATACGGCCACGTATGTACATACAGGCAGGATCTCGAATGTCTACTTGCGCATACGTACATTGCTGGGTCGGAACAGAGAAACAACATCATCGTCTTGTTTATGGGGAGGCAACGGAATGCGTCGTGTTCATGGGGAGGCAAGGGAATGCGTTGTGTTCATCGGGAGGCAACGGAACGCGTGGGAGCCAACCGGCTTGGACGGAACAGGCGATGGAAACGAGGCATGGCGTACCGCAGAACGGAGGAAACGGCCTTGTGTTCGACAGGCCACGTTTGGAACGGGGTCCTGTTGATCGGGAGGGGTGTGGCATACCGCAAAACGGAGGAAACGGACCTCCTACGGTCGTAACGGGGGTCCTGTTGATCGGGAGGGGTGTGGCGTCCCGCAAAACGGACGAAACGGACCTCCTACGGTTGAGAGGGGGTCCTGTTGATCGGGAGTGGTGTGGCGTACCGCAAAACGGAGGAAACGGACCTCCTACGGTCGAAACGGGGGTCCTGTTCATCGGGAGGGGTGTGGCGTACCGCAAAACGGGACTCCACGGGATATTGTTCATCTCCACCGTCGACCTCCTCCAGCCTCCACGGGCTACCGTCGACCTCCTCCAGCCTCCACGGGCTTCCGTCGACCTCCTCCAGCCTCCACGGGCTCCTGTTCATCCAGCCTCCACCACACGCTACTCCTCTGGCTACTGTTCAACCACCCCTCCACGGGCACCCCTCCACCGTCTACTGTTCATCCAGCCCTCCACACCACGGGGTCCTGTTCAACCACCCCTCCACGGCCACCCCTCCACTGTCTACTGTTCATCTAGCCCTCCAGACCACGGGTTCCTGTTCATCTAGAGGCAACGCCACCGCTCACTGT
>NC_041383.1:420475994-420486897 GCF_002162155.2 Triticum dicoccoides | reverse complement strand
GTTCATCCATCGACCGGCTTCAGTTAGCAGCAGTAGCGAAGGAATCGCTCCATCGGGTTCAGTTAACAGCCATCGATCGATCGCTCGGGTTCAGTAACGCGTAGCCTGCAGTGCAATCATTCGGGTTCACTTAGAGCCCAACACCTCTCTCGGGTTTAGTTAGAACCAACGCCTCGCACACACACACACGTGTACCTGTACGAGAGAAACGCGCATCGCTCCGCCCCCGACCTCCCACCGTAACCGGCAACTCCCCGAAATTTTCCTCCCCCTCGCTTCTACCATGGTTTTTTCCGTCATGGACGGCCCAAAGAATGTCATGCAGCTGCGTCTCCGGCCCGCCTAGGACGAAAAGCCCATTTTCTGTCATGATTTTTTGTCATAGAAGTAGGAGCCCACCACATCTATGATGATACCACGTTTTGTCACAATTATCATCATAGAAGTGTCATATGTATGACAGAAAAAAAAATTGTTCGGCCCACAATGTCACGAATGTGTCTTTTTTTTGTAGAGACTCCCTCTGTCTAGGTGTTAAGTCATCTTACGAAAATCAGTTATTCCCAAAATGTTTAGGCGTCATCCATTAACTTCACATCTCAATACCCTCCTAGCCTCGTTGCTAGCGAGCGTTGTTACTTACTCTGCCTTGTTATCTCCCCCGAAACCAAATGCATGGAGCGCAACTACGCGTTGATCAGTTAAGAAATCAAAGTCGGCTTGCATGCGAGTTAATACATGGCCCTGCATGGTAGCTAAAACAACATCTCTTAATTGTTGTGATTAATTGTTGTGTTTAGAGATAGAAATCAGTGCTTTGATTGGAGGAAGGACCGGTTAAGTTTCTCCTTCTCCTCCAATCTGCTTGCACCTTGGTCCCGCTGCACCTTCTAATGTGACTTACACCTAGACGGAGGGAGTAGTACAAGATACAGTGGCACACTGACTTAGGTCGAATACAAGTGCCCAAAATTATTGAAAGAGAGCAAAGTGTGCAAACTAAATAATTAAAATTGAATTTCTCGTTAATTTTTCTGAAATAGAGGCAAAAGATTTGCCTCGTCCACTAAATAAGAGGAGAATAGAGTTTCACAATTTGCAAGTGACCCTACAAATAAACGCCATGGCAATTACTCTCAATACACCCTAGTTTCTTAGCACCCGTTGTAGCCCTTAGTACATACGGTGGCACACTGACTTAGGCCGAATACAAGTGCCCAAAATATTTAAAATTGGAGGATGGTGCAACCCACCTTTCCGATATTTTGACCATGTGTGGTTCATTTGTTGTTCACTTTGGAGGGTCGTGTACCACACGTGAATGTTAGTAAGCGCCACCGGGAGGTGTGCAACGTTAATTGCATTTTGACTCCTTCGAGCGTTAAATTTTCTTCACGTATTAGCATTGCCCCTAGTATTTTTCTTCACTACATTAAATAAAGAGTTCCGTTTCGTGCATAATTTAAAATGATTTTTATGGAGAGAAAAATAAAACCACTCCATCTATATACGCTGCAGCCTCGACGCTTGTTTTCTAGGGTTTGCACTCTTCACACTCTCTCTCCACTATATATATACACGCTAGAGCCTCAACGCTTGTAGTTGCTCTCTTCACACTCTCTCACCCTCTCCAGATCTAAACAAGACTTCGTTGGCCTCTCTCTCTCTCTCTCTCTCTCTCTCTCTCTCTCTCTCTCCCTCCCTCCCCTCGCTACTGGTCAAAGAGCCGGCAGGATCCGTCCGCGGGAAGGGAAGGAGGCTTAATGCTGTCGCCATCGGCGAGACAGGGAATCCACTACACTACAAAAAATACACTTCCGTGATGATACGTGTTTGTCACAGTAGGTCGCGTTTTTTGTCATGCATGTACATCCATGACAAATTTATGACAGAATCAAGATAGTCATACCTGTGTTGTCATAGAAGTGTTCCATGACATTACCAAAATTATCATCACGGAAGTGTCCACTTCCATGACGATAAATCATGCGTCACAGAAGTGCTTTCGTCAAGGGTGACCGACACGTGGCATCCACCATAACGGAACACCGTTAAGCTATCGGGTCGGGTTTTGGATCCGATAACCCGTTAACAGCCCCGACCAATGGGGATTTTCCACGTGTAAAATCATCATTGGCTGGAGGAAACATGTGTCGGCTCACCGCTGGGACAGATGTCATCCACTCATTGGACATAAGGCGCCTATGATACGTCGACACGTGGCACGGCCCAACAGAGACCCATTCCTGTGAAAAGGCCGGCCTGTTTGACTTGGTCAAAAGGTGGCAGGCCGGCCCATGGAAAGCCTGTTAACGGCCTGTTCGCATATAGCCCATTTACAGCCCGCTAACCCAAGGCCCATTACACCCTATCCGAATTAGGCCTAGTAGCGTCATCTGGGCCATCCAATATGATTCCAGCCCGTTTTCACTTCTGGCCCATGTATGGCTCATGACGTCTTTCGGCCCATATGAGGCCCTATGTAACTCTTGGCCTATTAACGGCCCGTGGTGAAACTGACCCGCAATGAACAGTGTATCACTTTACACCCACTAACGGCCCGTGGTGAAATTGGCCCGTAATGAACAGTATATCACTTTATACCCATTAAGGGCCCGTTATTCAGTTGGGCCGTTTCCAGCAAATGTTATCTTTCGGCTTTCTCATAGCCCATTTATTCTTGGGCTCATTTCTAGCATTCGTTTACTTATGACATGTTACTGTCATTTTCTGCTTGTGGACCAAATTCAGCCCGTGGTTACATCGGCCCGTTTGTGGTCCGTCAATACGTTGGGCCGTTGTCATAGAGTCATCAAATACGGCCTATTAACGATGGCCCGTTATGGTTATACGGCTCATATAAGGCCCATTGATGATACGGCCCGTAGAAGGCCCATTGTTTCTATGACCCGTAGAAGGCCCATTGTTTCTACGGCCCGTAGAAGGCCTACTGTTTCTACGGCCCGTAGAAGGCCCACTGTTTCTACGGCCCATAGAAGGCCCACTGTTTCTACGGCCCGTAGGAGGCCCAGTGTCACTACAGTAAATATTAGCCCATGGTTATTGTGGCCTAGTTTTAAAAAGAACTGCACTGACTACAAGCAAACAAATAAACAAGACAACAAGGAAATAAATAAGCAAGCAACTTATGCTAGGCTATCACGGCTGTTACACATATTACATCCACTGGGCATCAAAGTTCGCCACCAGTGCAAATATAGGGAACAAAGCAGCATATCATATATACTGGTTGTCAAAGTTGGCGACCAGCGCGAATAAACGCCGCAGCAAAACAAATCCAGAACTGAAACCACTTCAGAAGATCTCAAGAAACAATATCCTGGGTACCCATAATGCTGGCAAGATGCTTAGCAAGCTTATTAACTTTCTCTTGTTTGGCGCTTAAATCCTCCAGCGCTTGCTGTTGCACCAGAAAATATGCATCTGAATTTTGTAGGGACTTCCTCAGTCCTTCAGCTTCCTGTCGCAGCACATCTGATCGATGTCTTTCAACTTGAAGTTGAGACTCAAGAAGACGAACTGATTCAGGCAGCGAGTTCGAAGAGCTTGTGTCAGTAGTAGTGGCCAGTAACTCGAACACTACATCAAGACAGGAGTTTTGGGTTCCCTCACTGTCATCAAGATAGTTTTTATCAGCTTTCTTGGAGACCAACAGGGATGTCTCACTATCTTGAACCTTATCTGCATTACTTCCTTTACCATTGGATAACGCGGTACTGTTCTCCAATATTTTCTCCGCATTCTAAAAGAGAAACAAGCAGACACATCACATGTTTACCATGTTGTATATGAAACTCATTTTGGTAAATGAGTACATTAGTAAAGTGGACAGGATAACAGCATGAAACAAACATATATCTATGTGACATGGTCACTTTATGGTCTATATCATTCTAGTTTTCGTTGCCAAATCAAGATAGAGACACAGTTCAAATAATATTTGTTCAAGACAAAGCAAAATAGACAGAATATAAGTGTGGGTAACTATAGAGCAATAACAACACTTGTAATGTGCATGACATGAGAACACAACTGTTTATTCAATTGAAACTGAAATCAACATAGAGTAGGTTATAACAGCAACCAGTTAAAGAAACAGGTTTAAAACATACCTGTTGCGCCATTGGAGTTTCAATTCCATCCTTCAAATTTGAAAATAGTTGGTATGAGTTAATACAGTAATGCAAGAGCAAAGGAGTATGAACCATAGCTACAGAACTTGACCTGAGAACAAATCTTCTTCTCCTTTAAGTGTTGAGTTGGGATTCGGAGTGGTGGTCCTCGTGCTTTGGGCACTGCAGTTCCCTTACTAACTGCTCGTGTTTGGGTGCTCTATGGTGGAGACGGTGCTGTGTCAACTGGAACTGGGTTACTATCTGCCAGGGTTGGGGTTAGAAGGGGTGTAGCTGGTTCTCTGTCCAACTGGGTAGGGGTACAATCTGCGAGAGTCTGGGTTATGTGTGGTGGATCTGGTCCTTGGTCAAGCACAACCGTGGTTCTATCTGCATCAACTGGTAGCACTATCTTTTCTGAAGACCGTGTTGTTACTCCCTTAGATACTGCCATCACGCTCTCCAATTCAAATGGCTGATAAACAAGAAAAGTAATTGAAAGTATAGACATTGTATGATAGACAGGTGCAATGGATAGTGGGGAATAAAAGAGGGCATGAAATAATTCATATTTATGTTGTCTAACCAAACAGGATAGCATGACACAATTTCACATATATGATGGCTAACTAAACAGGATAGCATGACATAATTTCACATATATGATGGCTAACTAAAAAATATGGAAAGACATAGTTCAAAATATGAGACTATGTAAACAGGATGACATGACATAACTATATAATGTGTTTATTAAATAGGTTGGCATGCCATAATTCACATACATTCATGGATAGAATGCCATAATTCTAAATATGATGACTGTAAACACTAAACAGGATGAGATGATATAACTATATGATGTCTTTATTAAATGGGTTGCCATGCCATAATTCAGATAGATGGTGTGTATGTACTATGTAAACATGATGGCATGATATAATTCAAATATATGATTTATATAGTAGGCAAGTAAGCAGATGGCAATCTATATATGATGTAAAAACTAAGAAATGCAAGACAACATGCATGACATGGGTAATATAACCCTGCCAAGTTTGAGCATAGACCTCAGGGGGGAAATAGGATGGGTCATCAGTCTCTAAATCCTCCTCTGAGGAGCTCTCTGTAGCCAGCAAGATGTCTGCTTCAGCAGGTAGCATTGTCTGCTCTGAATACCTTGTTTTCACTCCAGATACTTCCATCACCGCTTCAAATGGCTGATGCATAGGAAGAGTAGTTGAATATACAAATGTTGTCGACAAATGGAACACATAATACAAAAAAATGATAGCATGATATAATTCACATACATGATGATTGGCTAAGCAGCATGGCATTGCATAATTCACATATATAATGCCTTTGCAACAAGATAGCATTGTATAATTCACATATATAATGTCTTGCAACAAGATGGCAATGCATAATTCACATATATGGTAATTAGACACTGAACAGGTGGCATTCACACAAAGCATGTCTAAACTAATCAAATGGCATAGCAATGTGAGACACCATACGCACGATATGAGGAACATAACCCTGCCAAGTTAGAGCATACACTCGGGGGGGGGGGGGAATAGGACTGGTCATCTGTCTCTGAATCCTCCTCTGAGGAGCTATCCTTAACCAGCGAGATATGCGCTTCGTCAGATAGCATAGTCTGCTCAGAAGACCTTGTTTTCACTCCAGAATTTGCCATCACCGTGTCAAATGGCTGATGCACACGAAGAGCAGTTGAATGTACTAACATTGTTGACGAATGTAATATGTAACGAAAAAAAAGGATGTCCTGATATAATTTACACATAAGATGACTGGCTAAGCAGGATGGCATTGCAAAATTCACATATATGATGCCTGGCTAAACAAGGTGGCGTTGCATAATTCACATAAACGATGAATAAACTAAACAGATGGCATTCGCACAAAGGATGTCTAAACTAAGCAGATGACATATTTGATGTATAAAGTAAGCAATGCAAGACACCATATGCATGATATAACCAACATCAGCATGCCAAGTTAGAGCGAAGACCTCAGGGGGTAAATAGGAGTTATCTTCTCCTTCTGAATCCACCTCAGAACAGATATCTTCCTCTCGATTACAATCCAAAATGCATGGAGGGGGGCTGCCTTTGCGCCTACCATGGAGCAACGTCTGCATGAAATTATATTGCCACGCAAGGCTCGTCTCTTTTGCTCTACATGTTCAGTTCCATTGTTTACAATAACTGTCATGCATAGGAATAAAACATAGTGAGATTACGTAAGGAGTGCATGCAGAAATCCAAAGTGATGGTAGCAACCTGTGGATAGACCCAAAACCAATAATAGCAGGCAGATAATGGCTTCAGTAAATACAGATAATGGCTTCTTTATTGTTTGTTTCCCACCCAACATGAAACTCATAGTAGACACCGGAGATTAACCAGATAGTAGATAGATACTATTGATAGCGGTCCCGATATGTACCCCACAACCATTTAAAAACTCAAGTTTGACCATTAGTTTGGAGCTGACTCAGAGTCTAATCGGTGAACAGGATGATAAAGTAGAATGTAATATTAAGCGATGCATAACGTAAGCAGACACGAAAGAGTGCGACCTCTCTTGCGGACCCGTGTAGTCCTCGAGGTCATCTGCTCGGTTGATGATGGTAATGCAGTTTTCATGGCTGCCAGCGGCGGGGAAGAAGATCTGAGGCAGCGAAAGACAGTCTGGAGGCCAGATCCCTGCTGTGCTGGACCCTTCTGTCATTAGAGAAGCTGAGCTGGGGTGGACGACGGCGCAGCAGGAGCGGGACAAACCACACAAGGTTTTCTTTGACAACTATCTGTAAGAGAAGTAATTCTGTAAGGGCTCGTTTGACTTGGAGGATTCCAACAATGCAGGGATAGGAAATAGACAGGAATAGGATAGGAATGCACGTGCAAAATAGAGAATTTAAAAACACATGATTTCTGCCAATCTAGGTGTTTGATTCACAACAATTGGAAGATCACAGGATGCAAAGAAGCATGGTGAGATTAAGTCAAACCACAAGAAAATGTACGGTTATAATGCTATTATGCTACTCTCTCTTAATCTTGTGCTTCATGAATAGGAATTTGAAAAGGAGGAAAAGTGAAAATTAAAATTCCTATGTTTTTTATTTCAAGGAGACACTAAGGAACAAATCCGTGTGCTCAGTGGACAATATATATAACATGTAGAGTAAAAAAGAGATGCAACAAGTGTACAACCTCTTTGGCGAAGCCATGTCGATCTCAGCGTGATTGGGTTGGCCGGTGAGGATGCTCCGGCTGACTTTGCTCTCGGAGGAGGGGAGGAACATCTTAGGTGTCTGGAGATGGAGCCCGAGGTACTACTCCGCTGTGATGGAGGGTTTCGTCATTGGAGCAGCTCCGGTGAGTTGTATGACGCCGAGGCTGAAGCAGGACAAGAGAGACAACGAACAATGTTAACCTGAGTGGAATTCTAATAGCATCTCCAATACATGACGTAAAATACATAACCACAAAGTGCTAGATGTAAAATACATCGGCCTCTCATCTCTAAGCTTAACTGTCAAAACTGAACTTAACTGTCGAAACTGAACTTAACTGTCGAAACTGGACCTAACTGTCGAAACTGAATTTTGCTGTCGAAACTGAATTTTGCTGTCAAAACTGAACGCACTAGCAAGGTGAGGCTACACGTCGGTCGATTGACTTTTTCATCTCTGGTCAGTCGATTTTGCAGCCGTTGGATACGAAATCAAGGGCCTGGGGTTCATCTTCAACCTCCACCCCCCTGAGCCGCCAGCCACCACCGGCCAAACAGCAGCCCCCCGCCGCCCGCGGCCGGTGGTGCGCCACCCCGCCCGCCCCGAAAACACTCCCCACCGCTGGTCCGCCGCCGCCCCGGCCATCCCTCTAGGCCCCCGCGTGCCGAGCTTTTTCTTCGGCGATCCCCACGCCATCGCCCCGCCAACGCCCCACCATCGCCGGCGACCACCGCCCCATCCTGAACCCTAAGATAGATAGTGGGGTACGTCCTCGGCGAGCCCCCCTCCCCGCTGCGGCTGGTTCTTCCTTCACCCCGGCGAGCCCACCCCTTGGAAATCGACTGACCCAAAAGTCGATTCAGTCGACTGAAGTGTAGCCAAATCGGAGCAGCATCGCAAGCAAGAGCAAGAGCGAGAGCAGCAGTGCGAGCAAGAGCAATAGCAAGAGCAGACCAGGCAGGGGACCGAGAGCAGAGCAGCAGCGCGAGTGAGAGCTAAAGCAGCAGCAGCTCCTACTGATGTGGACGTCGCCGCCGAGGGAGCGACACCGTGGAAGAAGTGGTCGGCGACGCCGCCGTGGATGGAGCTGCACCATGTCGGCTCGGGACCGAGCCCCGTTAGCACCGTGAGATTGAATCAATAAGAAAATGCGGCGATTGGTGTACAACCTCTTTGGTGGCACCGATTAGGCCGCAACTTCATCTGAGGAAACGGTGATGATGATGCTCTTCCGGTGGTGCAGGTGAAGACGGCGGTGTGGGAATGGAGGTGGTGCGAAAGACGAGGGGAACGTCGAAGCGGCTCCTTGGAGGTGGAGGACGGGGTGGCTGAACCGGCGGGACGATGAGATCGACAACGGATCCTCATCCGGTACGGTGGATGAGGGACGTCGAGGTGTTCCTGTGGACGACGTCGTCGGGGAAGAGGCTCCGGCTGGGTGGCGGATGGAGCAGGGTGTGGGGTCGCGGGTTTTCACAGCCTCCGTGTATGAATGGGTGGGCGGATGGGATGGCAATGGGGAACCATGTCTTAGAGACGCGCTTGTCCGAAATGTGGGGTAAGTTACGAAAGTACCCCCTGCCGATTTGAGGCGGTTCTTTCGGTTCAGGGGTACCACGGGCATTTCGCATGTCGGGATTTCATAGGAGGTGTGAGTTTTGGCGCGCGTTGTAATTTCGGAATAGCAAGGTGCGGGTTGAGATGGAGGGCGCTGTCGGAGCACAACGAGACAAAGATATATCTTAAATATTTCGGGCTAACAAGGCACAGGTTGAAATTTCTGGACAAGCCTAACATGTACTGTACCAAATCAATGTGCACTACAAATGTCATTCAAAACTTTGAATTCATGTTATGTTCAATTAAAATATTTTGCTACGTGTATAATGCATGCAACCTACTACTCAAATGAACGTTTTAGTGCATTCCAAACGTATATACTACCGCTTCAATATGAACTAAATTTGAATAAGATCTACAGTAATGATTGTTGTGAATTCAAAGCATTTGAATTCGTTTCTCTGTTTTAATAAGATCTACAATCATTATTGTCAAGTTAAACCATCGTTTGTGTATTATCTTCACAGCACACCACATGATCAGTATCGAGTTACATATGAACTATGTGTACTATATGAACTCGAACTAGATTTTTTGAATCCACTTTATTTTGATTTCAAATCACATTATATTTCTAGCTCTAGCTAGATCTTCATAATCTAAACCATGTCTCATATGTATAATGTATTTATCACATTATGTATGGTGCCCCGCCCCCTACGCCTACAAGTATTTAGATGTGAGTTGCAAACACCACACATTACCACAAATTCAAATAAAATGTGAGAATGTTTGATATATAGTATTGTTTAGATTGCTCGATATTTAGTTGTAAGCTGCAAATGCCGCACATTATCACAAATTCAAATAAAATGTGAGATTGTTTGATGTATAGTATGGTTTAGATTGTTTGGCATTTAGCTGTGAGTTGCAAATGCCATGCATTATCACATTATGGTATAACATGTGCACATCACGTGTATCACCGCTATATTCATGCATGCAATGTTTAAAACACTATGATCTCCTATTCAAATATATGAATCCGCTTTGATATCAAATTATGATCTTTGTTAGTCTCTTACACCCACACAATCCTCTAACCTTTGTAACTACCACTAACTTTCTCTCGTGCATGCACACGCCCTCCTCGCCCTCCCCCTCCCTCGGCATTCTATCCACCGGGCACATTCATTTTTTTCTTTAGGTCGTTCTCCCAGAGTCTCCACAACTCCTTTCCGACACACACCGATCGATAAACCTCTCCGATGCCTACCTACAGCATACACACACAGCTTCAATCTCCTCCTTTATGTGTCCTTGCCTCGTGTCTCTCATATGGTCAGACACACGTGTAAACTCTCACCCCTCTTTTAATCGATCTCACAACCGCACACTCCTCCCCCTATCTAGCTAGTAGTTGGGCCTCTCGCACCACCTCCTGGCTCCATTCTCTCTGTATATCCATCTCACTGGGCCTTATTTGCCTCTAACAAATGGACGTACAATGACCGATCTCTCGCTATACATATAGCCAGCTAGGTCCTTATAACTCGTTTTTACCCACACATCGATCGATCTACCTCATTAGTTGTGTCTCTCCCTTCCTCCGACAAACAACAATTGATCTACCGATGTAGTTAGGTTTGCTTACCAAACACATGGTTCCCCTTCATCATCCATGGATGCATCCCGACAGATCTATCACGCACAGGCACACACAAAAACACATCCCCACTCTTATTGACAACATTGCAGTTCCACCCTCAGTTTGTCTAGTAGGCCTCTCCCAACATCTCCGAGAAGCAACTCCATCACCCATCCAGCACTCTACCCCTCTCCCTCCCTCTCCCTCCCTCTCTCTCTCTGTCCCATCATATTTCCCGTCCTTCAGTTATGTATGGATGTCGACCGATCTCCCTCAAGACATAGTTGGGTC
>NC_041383.1:420463942-420475448 GCF_002162155.2 Triticum dicoccoides | reverse complement strand
AAGCGCTCTAGTCATGTCTCCCTGCCACACACAAACTTGACATGTGCCCTCTAACGTTCCGGTAGGCCAGTCGCCCTATATCTTTGACTTGCACACACACACACACAATTTCGATGGCTCTCTTCATCGATCTCGCACCCACCCATACTTGATCCTCTCTTCGACTCTATCGATAGCTATGACCCCTCCCTCTCTTCTCATGGATTGCCCGACCCTCTATGTATGATATGGATAGGCCTCCATTTCACACACATTGCATGCAAAATTTTGTTTGAGATGTCATCGACACATATTCCCACAAATAATTCATGAAATAAACCCCCACCCCACCCCCACCCCCACCACAAAACAAAAAACACTCATGAACGCGGTTTGTATCTCTCACACACACCCATGTAGGTGGGGGACGTGCACGAAGAGAAGTGGTGCATGCACGGCGCACGTACTCCCGTCTCTTTCCCAACCACTCCCGTCTCTGTACGAAAAAGGCAGCCCACGTGGTAATCTGGCACGTGTACTGGTTGTCCACTTGGTGGAGGGAGGATCGTCTACCACGGGTGAACAAACAAATTGCGACTTGATGCGTTATGTTAAATTAAAAAAAGAGGCAAACCATGTGGGGCCTACCTTAGAGGCAAGGCTCTATACACTGGAGTACTTTTGATGTGTCTCGTCAACTCGCAGAACGAGGAGAAGCTTGCTTAGTACACCGTCTCCCCCGCCCACGGGCGTTGTGGCTCGCAGGATGAGGTGAAGCTTGCTCCTCCCTCGCCCATGCGCACGGTGGCTCGCAGGACGAGGAGAAAAATTTACTACTCCCTTCGTTTACTCCTTGTCCCTACTACCCTGGTTATAGAGATTATATCATATTGTTTGGAATATATATGACCTTTAATAGATTTCAATATGAACTACTAGTACATACTCCAAACACTGATGTATATAGACGTATTTTAGAGTGTACATTCACTCATTTTGCTCCGTATGTAGTAGCACTCTCCCTCGCCCCTCGACCCTCGCCCACGTGGTGGACGTGCAGCAATTCATTCAATCTCATATAGCCAGAACGATATATACTGCACTACCATTATTGCTCGACTTCCCGAAGAGGCGAAGAGCCAATCGCAAGGTTAATATTTTGGAGATGCCAAGTGCAAGGTTATAGGAGAATGAGTAGTAGGTGCCGCGTCATTTATAAATAAGTTTTTTTCTTCAGTGGCACGTACGCAATATGATAGGTTCATATGGAGAGAAAAGGAAAACGCTCCACTATATACATAGTCAGGACGGGCCAGCCTACACGGTTGCTTGCTGGGGTTGCTCTCTTCACACTCTCTCGCACAAAATGACTGTGGCCACATCTCTAACATCCCGGCGGATCACGTCCGCTTGGGGAAGGGGTGGATGCTTAGTGTAGATGCGGTGGTCGTCGCCGATGGCGAAAACCCACTATCGACATGTCCCGGTCAGGGGACCCCGCCGTTCTCTCTCACAAAGCCGGTGAGGTTACCTTCGTCCCTTGCTCACAGCCGCTACGTGGGCAGTTGCCGCCTCCCGCCGCCCTCCTCAAGGTTGAGCTACGTCCCTCAGGTACAACTCCCTTTACAGCCGGCTTGCACCACTGCTCCAGCTGCCCAAAGCACTCCCTGTGGATATTTCTCTACTTCTTTGCCCCGCACATACCTTATACCTCTACTGGCTTCTACGTACTATATTTGTGATGATTTTATGTCTCATCAACTAGTCCTAGTAATCTTATTCTAATCACGCTTCTTCAATTTCTTTGCCACAGGGATGCTCATCTCGAGTTTGGTGAAACTGCACAAAATGATCCAATGGTCAAAAGGTTTCAAACTTCATTTATTAGGAAGCTCGAATGTTGCCAGCAAATTGAAGCCTGGTCAGGGTTCACGGTTCAAGGGCTAGGGACTGCATGGATCATTTTTTTCTTTAGTTGCCTCTGTTCCAAAATAAGTGTCAACTTTAGTAGTAGTACAACTTAGTACTAAAGTTTGCACAAAGTTGAGACACTTATTTTGGAACGGAGGGAGTACAAATTTGCTATGATCTGTCAATCATTGAGATGCAATAGCATGCATGTTAGTCTCCTTTGTATTTGATGAAATGTTGCAACGGGAAACCTTGGACGCAAGATACATGTAACAGGAGCTGGAAGCTTCATAGCATTGTACAAATTTATCTCGCTGATAAATTACAGTACGTACTAGTACTATACTAGTACTTCCTCCGTTCCTAAATATAAGTCTTTGTAGAGATTTCACCATTAACCACATGCGGATGTATATAGATGCATTTTAAGTGTACATTCATTAATTTTGTTCCGTATGTAGTTCACCTAGTGGAATCTCTACAAAGACTTATCTACTAGTAATAGCTAGCCCCCACTACTAGGAATTCTCTATCCTCTCCTTGAGCCACATCATCAAAATTGACGTAGCCGTTAGATGAAGTAAATCAGTCATAATAGCCGTCTGATCTTGACGTTGAGAGGCTCCACACTAAGCCACATGCAAGCATGCAGAAATACCGTGGCACATGCATGTGAGTGGGTTTTAAATCACATCATCATGTCTGCATGCAAGCATGCACCGGTAGCATGCATGTAAGTGAGCTTTTAAGTCCCATTAACATGTCAAAAAGAAAAATATAATCCCATTATGCAGTAGGAGTTGGCTGATCTTTTTTCCTTACGTGGGATGATCTAAATGATGATGGGAGTTTATTTAGTTTGGCTACCACATTTGTCATGCGGTTATAGATTTTTTTTAGTTCTATGAAATCGATAATTTTGCGCAGAGAGATATACCGCTGTTCCGCGGCAACGAGCGGGGACTCATCTAGTAATATTTAGGAACGGAGGGAGTACTATGTAAAGAGTTAGGTGTCGCACGGTGATAGTGTGAGGTGGGCCATGTAATCACTGAGCCTGCGTGTTTTCACTGCTCTTGCACTCCACTGTAAGAATGGAGAAAATTGTAATCTACTACCTCCTTTCGCCAAAAGCGTGGGACATCCAGCAGTCCTACCACCTCAGTAATAAAGACCAATGAGCCGTCAAATCACATAGACCCAGGAGTAAGTTGGACGGATGAAACAACCATCACTCTTGCGCCAGTGAGAGGTCGCGTCCGTTCTGCCCGGGCATGAATGCGGCACCGATTCTTTGGAGCGGCGTTGACCGTTTTGGGCGGGATGCGCGCGCGGGCGATGGAGGGGCTTTGGGTGGACCAGGCTGGTCAGGAGTGGGCGTGGCAGTTGTCCGCATGTCCCTATCAGACACACCTGGAAACGAGAGGATGCACCGACTCTCGCGGCTAAAATCATACACTACACACCATATCTTTGTAGGAGTAGGTCGATCTGTCGCACTCTCTAACACACACATCCTATTAAACACACACACGCACACGCACGCACCTTCGTCCCGTTGCACCTTCTAACGTGACTTATTACACCTAGACGGAGGGAGTAGTAAGTATACGAGATATGGTGGCACACTGACTTAAGTCGAATACAAGTGCCCAAAATTTGTGTGCATGTTATAATAAGGATTCACTTAAAATAGTACGTGAGCGAACAGAGGGATCAATTGGACAGTGTTCCCGAGCAGTAGCGAGATGTGTGAGGTAGTAAGATACACCGCTGGCGCTTTTAATTTTTCTTATTAATTTGTTTGTTTCACCCTCTGACTGGTGGGACCCAACATACTACGTGGAGAGAGGTAAGGTGACTAAGGCTGCATTATTTCTGCACCACTTTGGATAGTCTTACCACCAAAGCCACATGACATGATTATGATTGAAATCCTAATGACTCCCCCCCCCCCACACAAAAAACACGGCATGCCTGTCACACGAATGTAGGAATGTATAAAAGGTTATTTTCCTGTCGTTGAACATAACGGGAGGGTTGTGTAGCTGGTTAGCCTGTTCGCTCATCAATCTTGAGGTCTCGGGTTCGATAACTACACTTGAGCATAAATTTTGCCAGGAGGATTCTTTGGCTGGTCAAAATGTTTTCTAGGGTTTGCATGCTTCACACTCTCTCTCTAGTATATATATACACACTAGAGCCTCATCGCTTGTAGTTGCTCTCTTCACACTCTCTCGCCCTCTCCCACTGGAGCCTCAACGCTTGTAGTTGCTCTATTCACACTCTCTCGCCCTCTCCAGATCTAAACAAGACTTCGTTGGCCTCTCTCTCCCCTCATTGCTGCTCAAAGAGCCGGCAGGATCCGTCCGCCGGGAAGGGAAGCAAGCTTAACGCTGCCGCCGTCGGCGAGGGAGGGAATCCACTACCGGCGCTGCTGTTCACTTTCCACCCAGTGGCGGCGCGGGAGGGCCTCCGACCCCTTCTTCTTCGCTGTCGTCCCGTCGCCCACCGAACCACGCCCCAAGAACCTAAAGGTATATTTTACTTACTCCACATGCATTGCTCTAGCTGCATGTATACCATGAATCTAGGACGTGGTTCAAAGAGGAAAGGAGTGGGGGAAAGTAGTGGGAAAAGTTGTATATAGCATGAATCTAGGACGTGGTTCAAAGAGGAAATGAAGGGGGAAAGTTGTATAGCATGAATCTAGGACGTGGTTCAAAGAGGAAAGGAATGGGGGAAAGTAGTGGGGAAAGTTGTATCGCATAAATCTAGGACGTGGTTCAAAGAGGAAAGGAAGGAGCAAAAGTACTAGTTCAAAAAGGAAAGGAAGGGACATGGCTGTAGAGTTTGAGCAGGACTAGATTTGCTGCGTTCACATAGGGAAAGGTGTCTAAAGATAACAAAACTGGGACCAACACAAATATGCTCCTTGGTTGTTTGTTCTTTGTTGCAACAGACTGTGCATGACCACAGTACATCGGTAGATGCACATGGTGCTGGTGCGTCCACTGTCCTGTGCAACTCATTAGCTGTTCTTAATCTATGGCCCTGTTTGGTTAAAAACTCCCTAGTCCCTACCTGCTTGGTTCCAGCGACTAAACATGGACTAGAGGTTATTAAATGACATGATAAAAGATCATATTACCCCTAGTAATGAACTAATAGAAACAAGGTGTGATGCGTGGCAGGGGAAACTGTTGGAAAAAGTCCCAAAAAGACTCATTCGGGGTCTTCTTTCTTTAGTCCCAAATGCCCACTTTTAGTCCCGAAAAGTCCCTCCTATTTGGTTTAGATGTGACTAACACGGAGTTTTTTAGTCCCTACACCAAAATGTCCCTGTAAACAAACACCCTCTAATAATGCCGTTGGAAAATTGATGCAATGCCACAGTTAAAAGCAAATTACATGTTTAATGAATTTTATTGTTAATATAATCTATATGTTAATATTAATCAATGCCACCGTTTGAGAAATGCTACTGTCTTGCTTTCTTTCCCATTTAGATAAGGTAGATGCTTCTTTTTGTTGGCTTCTGTGTCATCCACCGTTATTGACCACTAATTGTTTCCTTTGCACCTCTTTGTAAACAGGGTTATCTACTTCACCTCATTGCCATTGTGACCTTTTGTTGCACTGCACAAAACACTTTTGTTTTAAGAGTGTTTTGTGCAGTTCAACCAAAATGTCACACCGACAATGTTGCTTGATTGCTTGATCTTAGTGGAACTGCACAAGAGGAGATCTTACTTCCTATCCGTTAAGGCGAATTTGGTTCAAATCTTCTTCTTGTGAGTTGTTTGAATTCCGCATCATGAGAGGTTAGTACTAGCCTTCTTTCACATGATTCTGCAGTGTGCTTTCATATGTTGTGCTACTTGTACGATAATGTTGCTTGATTTTAGTGAACTGCACAAATGGAGACAAGACTTCCAATCTGTATGTGCACTGTAATATCCCATTGAGGTAAGATAAGGATATTTCACAACAGCTGGCCTGTATTTTGCCACTTTCATCAGAAAATTAAGTTTAGCACTATACTTATGCTCCCTAATTGACATGCCAAATCTTACATTGAAGGCAAAGCTTGTCTGTTATTGAACCAAGTGATGAAGGGGAAGAACAAGGGAAGAAAAACAAAAATCAACTCCCGGTGCTGTAATGAAGCACTGGAACTGTGATGACACAAGTAGTGATATAGTTTTGCATCTTAATTTATTGCTATGGCTGGAACGAGCAATTGTTTTTCCACTGATTTGATGCCATACGTAATTATCTCTACTTGGGCAAACAGGGATATTCTTTGAAGATACCATATATTTTAGTGGAACTGCACAAGAAGATGTTGGAAACATTAAACTAATCGAGGAGTATATAGTAAGCATGGCCACCCCCATAGATAGCAACAGATGGTTCCCGAGAAGTGCTTCATCTGTATGCTCTACACAGTCAGCCTCCTAACGAATGTTGGTACTCACCCACTGATTTCATCCATATGATTGAGCTTTGTCATCTCTATTGGTGTTGTGCTACTGTTTAGATACTGTCATGAAAAAGTGGTATTGTCCTTGAGAAGTGCTTTATCTGTGATGTTTTAAATATTTCCTTTCCTTTTTTTCGAGCAAACAGGGATCATCTTCCTCTGAAGAAGAATATGGAGTACGTGAAGTGACTAGTTCCGATTATGCCAGGATGAAGAAGCCCTATCTATCTTCTCATCAGAAGGAGTAGTTGAAGGATGGTTACATTACTCCCCATAAGGCCAAACTAACTTCAGCTCAGAAGGACTGACAAATCTCCATTTTTTTGCTGTGATGCGCGAGTACAATGTTGTTCTAGGATTCTTTCTGGTGAGTTCCATTTTTTTAAAAGTGTGCTCTACATGGACCATGTATGTGCCTGTTGAAACTGTCAATTCATAGTACAGTTTGCTTTATACTAATCACTTTTTTGTATTTGTGCAAACAGGGGTGCTCAGCTTGCTTTCAATGGGAACTGCACAAAATGTTCATGAATACATCGAATCATTCATTTCCACCACAATAAAGGAGGTGCCCATAAGTTCAAGGTGTTGCAACATATAAGGGCGAAATCATACAAGCTACGCGCGAATTTGGTTGATTTTGGTGCAACTGCACAAAAAGAACAGCTGGTTTATTTAGCACGAGGTGCCATGTCAATGTCCGAACTGATGGCAAACCCTGCCCATTCCACAATCGTAGGCGTTTGATATTTTGGAATGGGACAACCTTGTCAAATTTTGCTCATTGATTTTAGCAAGATATGCGTTTGATATTTTCGAATGGGACGCCCTTTGCTGTCAGCAGCGGCGATCAATTTTTTCTTTATTCTTTAGTTGTGAAGTAAATATTGCCTCTGACATGTGAGTCGCTGAGATGCATAATCATCGATTGTTTTGAATGTTCTCTATGAATTGCCAGGCCTGTGTGTTTGATTGCAATGTACAGAAACGCTAAAAAGCTGCTCAAACTCTTTGTACTCCTTCTGTTCCTTTTTACTTTGCACATTGTGAAAGTGCATACTTTTTTGTATAAGATTGGTCAAAGTAGAGATACTTTGACTGCAGACAAACTTGTATGCAGACTAGAAAGGACCAGAGGGAGTACATGTGAAACTGCTGCAAACGTGGTGATCACCCTGGGAATAATGCTAGTACGTATTGTTTTGCATGTTCATCCAATGCCAGTGATACATGAATTCGAACTAATCGAAATAAATTCATTCATACACGATCGGATTTCATATAAACATGCCGGATTTCATTACATTTCATACATTCTTCAACTAAAAAGGGGTGTTTGTGGCCGCATGCATCTCCCAGATGTAGAGGCCGGGGGTCATCCTCCTTTTCGAAAAAAACTAAAAAGGGGTGCGCTGGAGGTATAATTAATTAACCGAAGCTACCCACTTGTGTCCCGCTGAGCCAAATAGAAGCTTTAGTGACTTAACAGCAGGTGCAGTTGCATAACTGACATGTGGCCTGTTGAGCCCACGTGTCAGTCAGCCAACTGCACCAGCAGTTAAGTAGAAGCAGTGTTCTTCTCCAGTGCAGCTCTCGACTCCACGTCGCCGCCAAGAAGCTAACCAGCCGTCAATGGTCAACCCGCCTAGCTTGGCTTCAACCGGAGGGTAGCAGCGGCGGCCTTACTTGGACCCGAGCGGCGGCGACCTACCATGTTCTACTCTTCCTCGTTTTCTGTGTGGCGCGGCCTCGTTGGCAGCGGGGCGGGGCCTCGGCGGAGCCGGCGATGCCTTTGTCTCATTGCCAGCGGGCGGCACCTCAGCGGAGCGGTGGAAATCCTCCCCCACGTTGCCGGCGTGGTGGGGCCTCGGCTGAGCCGGTGATGTCCTCTGCCTCGTTGTTGGCAGGGCGGGGCCTCGATGGAGCCGGCGGTTTCCTCTGCCTCGTTGTTGGCGCCGCGGGGCCTCGGCGGAGCCAGCGGTGTCCTCTGCCTCGTTGTTGGCACCGCGGGGCGTCGGCGGAGCAGGGCGTCGTCGATGCCAGTGGAGTGGGGACTCGTCGGAGCCGGCATTGTCCTCTGCCTCGTCCTCGGTCTCGCCAAATAGCACCTCGCCCGCTTCATCGCCCTCTTTGCTAGCCTCTTTTTAGGCGGCCGCAGCCTTCGCCACCCGCATGCGGTACCGCCAGCGCTCGAGGCGGCCCTTGCGGGCGGAGCGGTATGATTCGAGCAGCGCCTCCTGCTCAGCCCGCTCCGCGGCGATCTGCTCCTCCTCCTGCAGGTGCTCCTGGAGGAGATGGTGGTTATAGGTGGCGTCGGCCTGCGCCTCCCGGAACTGCTCCTCATGCATCTACCTCACCGTGTCCATATATTGGGCATGGGCCTCGCCGATGGTCATGGTGCAATGCACCGGCGAGGATGGCGCGGAGGAGGAGTTTGGCGCCGGATCGTCGACTACCATGTTCTCCATTGGGACGTTGTCGTCCTCCGGCTGCCTGCCGGCCAGCCGGTCGGCAGCAATGGCTGCTATCTCCTTGTGGTCCGTCGTCCGCCCATCCCGAAGAGCGCTAGAGCGCGAGGAATCCATGGTGGGCAGTAGTGGTGTGGACAGGAGAAAGGGAACGGACGCGGATGACTGCGGCTATGGCCAGCGTAGTAGCTTATATAGCAATGGTGGGCGGGCGAAGGGACGGACGCGTGGCGCCGGAGTAGCCGCCTCGGCAACCGCGTATCATTAATGTGTGCGGCAGATGGACGGACAGACGACACTTGTGTCGTTTGAAGGCGGAGCAATCGCCTGCACCAGGAAGCGGGGCGGCCGACGCTGACTGTTTCGGGCGGAAAGCGCGCGCGGGTGAGGAGATCACTTTACTTGGATAGGATGACAATAGGGACCCACCAAGTCCATAGCCTCACGTACGCAAATGCCTCCTTATATATATATATATAATTTATTTTGCTTCCTCCTGGTTTCCTGACATCACGGTCCCACACCATTGTCAACCTATGTACTCCCTCCTTTCCGGTTTATAGGGCTTATCTCAAAATTTTAGTTTTTCCATTTTATAAGGCTCAATTTGGTTGTTTTCCATCACATGTTTAGATTCCAAGGTGCATTAAATCATTGCATGCAAGTATTAAGAGAAAATTGACCAATGCATGTACTTTATGCATGCATGCATTGCATTTAATGCATGGATAAACACAGTTTTTTGAGGATAACAAGAGCATTAGTTAGGTGCTTTTGCAAAACTAGAAAAAGTATTCCACCACTCGCCATCTACCTTGATTGGTGATATTTTTGAATTGAGCATTATAAACCGGAAAGGAGGGAGTAGTCAATAAACGAGAGAATTGCACAAGAAGCGGTCGACAGCTAGGACCAAGCAGCTCGAGCGGTATTTGTGTTTTTGAGGTGTGAGCACTGCTTCTTGTGATGTTTACCCCAGATTTAAATTTTCTCCTCTGAACAACAACGAAAATATCGCTGCAAGTATTAACTGGGCGGGCTGTGGCCCGTCTAGCCCAGGCCAGATATCCAGCCCAGATATTAATTTTTTTCAAGCTGAAAATGGCTAGCCCAGCTATACTTTTTTTTAGGAATACCCAGGCAAGGTCAAGTTGTTATTCTCCGCCCTGTTGGGCTGCAAATCTTTCCTAGGAGGGATGCATTAGGCTTAACAAGAAAATGGGCATTAAGAAATAATAAATGGGATGTAATTATAAAAACTGGGTAGTAACTATAAAAATGCACCAAACAGTGATTACTTTATAAAATATTATTTTTGGAATATTGAAAATTTTAATTTCATTAATTGTTGCAAGCGGAATGTTTCGTTGGATTTTTACACAATATAAATTTATATTGAAATTGTATTTAATCTGACTAGAAATTTAGGGATAAAAATATTCGGATCCCATCAAAATGTGGGAAATTTTATTAAATTCTGTTTTGAACGGTTGGTTGAAATGGGATGTACTTTTAACAAACTGTAAATGGGCTGTAGTAAATTCCATTAGAATTCAAAAATGGGCTACACATTCTTACAAATCTCAAATGGGTTATAAGTTCTCTGCCACACACTTCTGGCCTTACTAAGTTGACGTGTCCCCTAAAAAACAGAGTTGACAGGTATGCAAGGCTTTGTCAACTTATAGTCAACACATGATTCTAGTAGCAGTGGCCGTTGGATGTCCATCCAATGGATGCCGTGCTTCTTCTTCAATCTCGGATATTCTAGCTTCACCCGCCGAAAAATGATTCATCCCCCTGACATCTGGGGCGCACCGTTTTGGAAGCTGACCTGTGGGCCTACTAAGTTGACGTACCAAGGGCTTTGTCATATTAGTCAATATAAACGATTCTAGCTGTAGTGACCGTACGATGTCCATCCAACGGTCGTCGTGCTTCTTCAACCTCTGGTCTTCTTGCTCTAGCCGCCCAAAGCAGCGCCGGTCGTGCCGCCTGCTCCTGCCTCCCATTGCCGGCTGTGCTGCCGCGGAGGCCTCACCGCCCCTACTACTCCCACTGCTGGCCAGGCCATCCATCCACGCACCCACACCCCATATTATTCTGCAGCGACGGCAGCGCAGCCGAACCAGTGAACCCTCGTACTCCTCTCCGCGTGTGCATCCACTGCCGCGTCTTCCCCGGCTCCGCATCGTCCCCTTCCTAGGCCTCGCCGTCGTCCACCGCCATGGTGCTCTCGGCGCGGCGTGGTCAACATGGTCAAGGAACGACTTCCATCGGACATGGACTGTACGTGGCGAGGCTGACAGCTGGGTCCACGGCAGCAGCAAGGAAGTGCCTCCTTATTACGCACAAAATAATTATTCCTCCACCTGACAGCGGGGACCAACCGGATGGGCCACCGTATTTCACGAAAAAAATGATTCGCCCCTTGACTGCTGGGACCCACGAGCTACATCTTCGCACGCAAGGAAGTGCGTCCGGGAAAAAACGATTCACCCCCCTGACTGCTGGGACCCACCAGCTACATCTTCGCACACAAGGAAGTGCGTCCGAAAAAAACGATTCGCCCCCCGACTGCTGGGACCCACCAGCTACACCTTCGCACGCAAGGAAGTGCGTCCGGGCAAAAAATGATTCGCCCCCCTGACTGCTGGGACCC
>NC_041383.1:420462880-420463755 GCF_002162155.2 Triticum dicoccoides | reverse complement strand
TGGGACCCAGCTGCTACACCTTCGCACGCAAGGAAGTGCGTCCGGGCAAAAAAAATGATTCGCCCCCCCTGACTGTTGGGACCCAACAGCTACACCTTCGGACGCAAGGAAGTGCGTCCGGGCAAAAAAAATGACTCGCCCCCCTGACTGCTGGGACCCACCAGCTACATCTTCACAGGCAAGGAAGTGCCTGACAGTCGGGACCCACCTGGTCGAAGCGTACGTAGCGTTATCATCCTGGTAGCGAACGTGTACGTACATACTGGTCGATGTAGAGGCGCGCACGTGTCATAGTAAAGGCGCGCACGTGTTGTAGTAGAGGCGCGCACGTAGCATGTACATGTACGTACAACGGCCAGGGTGCAAGAAAGAAAAAACGGCCACGTATGTGTACATATGGGCGGGGTCTCAAACACCTAGTCACGCATACGTACGGCGAGGGCTCATGTTCATGGGGAGGAAATGGAATGCGTCGTGTTCATGGGGAGGCAACGGAATGCGTCGTGTTCATCGGGAGGCAACGGAACGCGTGGGAGCCAACCGGCTGGGTCGGAACGGAATGCGTGGTCGTGTTCATCGGGAGGGCTTGGACAGAACAGGCGATGGAAACGAGGCCTGGCGTACCTCACAACAGAGGAAACGGACCTCCTACGTTCGGAACGGGGTCCTGTTGATCGGGAGGGGTGTGGCGTACCGCAAAACGGAGGAAATGGACCTACTACGGTCGAAACAGGGGTCCTGCTGACCGGGAGGGGTGTGGCATACCGCAAAAAGGAGGAAACGGACCTCCTACGGTCGAAACGGGGGTCCTGTTGATCGGGAGGGGTGTGGCGTACCGCAAAACGGAGGAAACGGACTTGTGTTGGAGCGCTACG
>NC_041383.1:420442282-420462345 GCF_002162155.2 Triticum dicoccoides | reverse complement strand
GGCAACGCCACCGCTCACTGTTCATCCAACCCCCCCCCCCACACACACACACAACACTCACTGTTCGTCCATCGATCGGCTTCAGTTAGTTCAGTTAGCAGCAGTAGCGAAGGAATCGCTCCATCGGGTTCAGTTAACAGCCTTCGATCGATCGCTCGGGTTCAGTAATGCGTAGCCTGCAGTGCAATCTCTCGGGTTCAGTTAGAGCCCAACGCCTCGCTCAGGTTCAGTTAGAGCCAACGCCTCGCACACACATGCGTACATGTACGAGAGAAACGCGCATCGCTCCACCCCCGACCTCCCACCGTAACCGGCAACTCCTCGAAATTTTCCTCCCCCTCGCTTCTACCACGGTTTTTTCCGTCGTGGACGGCCCAAAGAATGTCATGCAGCTGTATCTCCGGCCTGCCCAGGACGAAAAGCCCATTTTCTGTCATGATTTTTTGTCATAGAAGTAGGAGCCCACCACATCTATGATGATACCGGGTTTTGTCACAATTATCGTCATAGAAGTGTCATATGTATGACAAAAAAAATTTCATTCGGCCCAAAATGTCACGGATGTGTCTTTTTTTTGTAGTGCTACCAGCGCAGCTGTTCTCTTTCACTCATCGACGAGGTAGGAGGCCTCCGACCCCTTCTTCCTTGCTGCCATACATAGTGTGGGTAGATCGGCCTTCGGCCGCCAAAGAACCTTAAGGTATAATTTACTTATTCCACATGCACTGCTCTATCTGCATGTGGGCTTTTTCCACTTCTGCACTCGAATCTAGGTGTTGGATCAAACAGGAAAGTACTGGGGAAAGTTGTATAGCATGAATCTAGGACGTGGTTCAAAGAGGAAAGGAAGGGTGGGGAAAGTAGTGGAGAAAGTTGTATAACATGAATCTAGGACGTGGTTCAAAGAGGAAAGGAAGGGGGAAAGTAGTACAGACTGGCTATCCAGCACCTAGTTGGTCAAAAAGGGAAAACAATGACAAACGCAGTACACACATCTGTAACGATCTGATCTTTTTGTTTTGGGGGACAAGGCTGTAGAGTTTGAGCAGGACTAGATTTGATACCCTCACATAGGGAAAGGTATCTAAAGATAACAAAACTGGGACCAACACAAATATGCCCCTTGGTTGTTTGTTCTTTGTTGCAACAGACTATGCATCGCCCCTTTATACATCGGTAGATGCACAAGGTGCTGGTGCGACCACTGTCCCATGCAACTCTTTAGTGGTTGTTAATCTAAGGCCCTGTTTGGTTAAAAAAGTCCTAGGACTTTTCTTAGTCCCAACTAAAAAGTCCCTAGTCCCTACCTGCTTGGTTCCAGGGACTAAACATGGACTAGAGGTTATTAAATGACATGCTAAAAGACCATGTTACCCCTAGTAATGAACTAATAGAGATAAGGTGCAATGCGGGGGAGGGGCAACTATCGGAAAAAGTCCCAAAAAGACTCTCCCTCAGGGTCTTCTTTGTTTAGTCCCAAATGCCCACTTTTAGTCCCTAAAAGTCCCTCCTGCTTGGTTTAGATGGGACCAAAAGGGACTTTGTTTAGTCCCTACACTAAAAAGTCCCTGTAAACAAACACCCTCTAATAATGCCACTGGAAAATTGAAGCAATGCCATAGTTAAAAGTGAATTACATGTTTAACGAATTTTATTGTTAATATAATCTCTTTGTTAATATGAATCAATGCCACCGTTTGATAAATGCTACTATCTTGCTTTCTTTCCCATTTAGATAAGTTAGATGCTTCTTTTTGTTGGCTTCTGTGTCATCCACCATTACTGACCACTATTTGTTTCCTTTGCACCTATGTGTAAACAAGGTTATCTACTTCACCTCATGCTATTGTGACCTTTTGTTGCACTGCACAAAACACTTCTGTTTTGAGAGTGTTTTGTGCATTTCAACCAAAATGTCACATCGGCAATGTTGCTTGATTGCTTGATCTTAGTGGAACTAGACAAGAGGAGATCTGACTTCCTATCTGTGTTGGCAAATTTGTTTCAGATCTTCTTCTTATGAGTTGTTTAAATTCCGTGTCATGAGAGGTCAGTACTAGCCTTCTTTCACATGATTGTGCGGTGTGCTTCCATATGTTGTGCTACTTATATGGTAATGTTTCTTGATTTTAGTGAACTGCACAAATGGAGACAAGACTTCTAATCTGTATGTGCACGATAATATCCCATTGAGGTAAGATAAGGATATTTCACAACTGTTGGCCTGTATTTTACCACTTTCATCAGAAATTAATGTCGTTGTTTAGTGCTATACTTGTGCTCCCTAATTGACATGCCAAATCTTACATTGAAGGCTAAGCTTGTCTGTTACTGAACCAAGTGATGAAGGGGAAGAACAAGCGGAAGAAGAACAAAAATCAACTCTCAGTGCTGTAATGAAGCATTGGAACTATGATGACACAAGTAATGATATAGTTTTGCATCTTAATTTATTGCTATGGCTGGAACGAGCAATTGTTTTGCCACTGTGATTTGATGCCACTCCTAATGTAATATGTAATTATCTCTACTTGAGCAAACAAGGATCTTGTTTGAAGATAACATATATTTTAGTGGAACTGCAGAAGAAGATGTTGGAAACATTAAACTAATGGAGGAGTTTATAGTAAGCTTGGCAAGCACAGTAGATAATAACGAATGGTTCCGGAGAAGCGCTTCATCAGTTCATCTGCTAGCTCTACACAATATGCCTCCTGACAAAGGTTGGTACCGGCCCACGGATTTCACCCATATGATTGAGCTTTGTCATCTCTATTGGTGTTGTGCTACTGTTTAGCTACTCTCATGAGAAAGTGGTATTGTTTCTCATGTTAATTTAAGGCTACTAATAAATTGATCCACCGGTTTTCCACTATTATAGCCACTGATAAAATTAAGTAATAATACAGTTCATGTTGAGCTGTTGTGTTTGGTATCATATCATTTCCTATGAGGATAATGAGGAGATGCTTATCTTTGTGGCTATATATTTCATCAGTTACTCCCTTTGTTAATGTAATGGTTGTTTTAAGTACTTCCTTTCTCTTTTTTCGAGCAAACAAATGCTAGCATTCAGTTGTTCTCTTATCTTTGCACAACAGGATCATCCTCCTTTGAAGAAGAATATGGAGTACATGAAGTGACTAGTTCCGATTTGCCATGATGATGAAGTCTTCTCATCAGAAGGAGCAGTTGAGGGATGGTTACATTATTCCCCAAAAGATCAAACTAACTTCAGCTCAGAGGAACTCACAGATTTCATCTTTTTTGCTCTGTTGCGCAAGTACAATGTTGTTCTACGGTTCTTTCCCGTGAGTTCCATTTTTTTAAAGTGTGCTCTACATGGACCATGTAGGTGCCTATTTAAACTATAAATTCATAATACAGTTTGCTTTACTAATCATTTTTTTGTATTTATGTAAATAGGGGTGCTCAGCTTGATTTCAATGGGAATCATTCATTTCCACCACAAGAAAGGAGTTGCCGATATGTTCAAGGTGTTGCAACATATAGAGGCGAAATCATACAAGCTACGCGCAAATTTGGTTGATTTTGGTGGACTGCATAAAAAGAACATCTAGTTTATTTAGCACCAGGTACCATGTCAATGTCCAAACTGATGGCAAACCCTCCTCATTCCACAATCGCAGGCATCTGATATTTTGGAATGGGAAAACCTTGTCAAAGCTCGCTCATTGATGTACGCAAAACAACACGCATTTGACATTTTGGAATGGGACAACCTTGTCAAATTTTGCTCATTGAGACAAGAAGACATGGGTTTGATATTTTTGAATGGGACGCCCTTTGCTATTAGCAGCATCTATCGATTTTTCTTTATTCTTTAGTTGTGAAGTAAATATTGGCCCGACATGTGAATCGCTGAGATGCATAATCATCGCTTGTTTTGAATGTTCTCTATGAATTGTCAGGCCTGTGTGTTTGATTGAAATGTATAGGAACGCTAAAAAGCTGCTCAAACTCTTTGTACTCCCTTTGTTCCTTTTTTACTTCACATATTTTATTTCTTTCAAGTCAATTGATTCTACATTGTGAATGTTCATACTTTTTTCTATAAGATTGGTCAAAGTAGAGATACTTTGACTTCAGACAAAACTTATATGCAGACTAAAAAGGACCAGAGGGAGTACATGTGAAATTGCTGCAAACAAAGTGATCACCCTGGGAATAATGCTAGGACGTATTGTTTTGCATGTTCATCCAATGCCAGTGAAAAAAGAATTCAAACTAATCAAACTAAATTCATTCATACACTGTCGGATTTCATATAAACATGCCGGATTTCATTACATTTCATACATTCTTCAACTAAAAAGGGGTGCGCTAGAGGTATAATTAATTAACCGAAGCTACCCACCCGTGTCCGGCTGAGCCGAATAGAAGCTTCTTCTCTAGCGGACTGAGCTTCAGTAACTTAACTACAGGTGTAGTTGTGTAACTGACATGTGTCCCAGATGCCTATTGCACCCACGTGTTAGTGACCCAACTGCACCTGCAGTTAATTAACTAAAGCAGCGTCCTTCTCCAACACAGCTCTCCGACTCCATATCACCGCCAAGAAGCTAATCGGCCGTCAATGGTCAACCCACCTAGCTTGGCTTCAACTTGAGGGTAGCAGCGGTGGCCTTACTTGGACCCGAGCAGCGGAGACCTACCATGTTCTACTCTTCCTTGTTTTCTATGTGGCACGGCCTCGTTGGCAGCGGGGCGGGGCCTCGACGGAGCCGGTGATGTCCTTTGTCTCGTTGCTGGCAGGGCGGCGCCTCGGCGCAGCAGAGGAAATCCTCCCCCTCGGTGCCGGCAGGGTGGGGCATCGGCGGAGCCGGCGGTGTCCTCTGCCTCGTTGTTGGTGTGGCGGGGCCTCGGCAGAGTAGGGCCTCGTCGACGCATGCAGAGCGGGGACTTGGCGGAGCCGACATTTTCCTCCGGCTCGTCCTCGGTCACGCCAAACAGCGCCTCGCCCGCTTCATCGCCCTCTTTGTAGGCGGCCGCAACCTCTGCCACCCGCATGCGGTACCGCCAGCGCGCGAGGCAGCTCTCATGGGCGGAGCGGTACGAGTCGAGCAGCGCTTCCTACTCCGCCCGCTCTGCGTCGATCTGCTCCTCCGCCTGGAGGTGCTCCTGGAGGAGATGGTCATTGTAGGCGGCATTGGCCTGCGCCTCCCGAAACTGCTCATGACACTTCTGCCTCACCGTGTCCATGTATTGGGCACGGGCCTCACCGATGGTCATGGTGCAATGCACCGGCGAGGATGGCATGGAGGAGGGGGTTGGCGCCGGATTGTCGAATACCATGTTCTCCATTGGGACGTCATCGTCCTCTAGCTGCCTGTCGGCCAGCCAGTCTGCAGCAATGGCTCCATATCCTTGTGGTCCATCGTCCGCCCGTCCCTAAGAGCGCTAGAGTGCGAGGAAGCCATGGTGGTCAGTAGTGGTGTGGATAGGAGAAAGGTAATGGAGGCAGATGACTGCGGCTATGGCCGATGCAATAGTTTATATAGCAATGGTGGGCGGTGGCAGGAAGGACGGGTGGCGCCGGAGTAGCCGCCGCAGCAACCGCGTATCATTAATATGGGTGGCAGATGGACGGATGAACGGCACTTGTGTCGTTTGAACGCGGAGCAATCGCCTGCACCGGGAAGCGGCGTGGGTGGCACTGACCGTTTCGAGCGGAAAGAGCGCGCGGGTGAGGGAGGCGGTCTAGGTGGGCTAGGGCGGTCAGACTCGTGCTTGGCTGCGGGCCAGTCCAGCAGTCAGACATGCTGGCTCGCCAGCGAGCTTGCCGAGCTGAGCGACGACAATCAGACGATGGATGTAGCTTCCGACCAGGAGCTGGCACCACTATCCAAGCCGGTTCATGCTGTGTTCACCATAGAGTAGGTGCAGCCTCACTTTGATGCCCTAATGGCGAAAGAGCTACAGCATAGGAGGACCTGTGCTGCAACCTCCGTCTCCTCAACGAGCACTAGCAAAAAAGCGAACGACAATGCCATCACGGACATGTGGCCCTATGATCTTGGCTTCCTGAATGAGCAGTGGGCGTTGTGTCAGACAATCTATAGGGCCCACGAGGCCCTCTCCGTCGTCCTTCAAATTGTTGCGCTCGCCGTGGCACCGCCGTCTCGCATTGTCAACATGGTCAATGGACATGAGGAATGAGGAGATGACTTTACTTGGAGAGGACGACAGTGGGGACCCACAAGGGCCATAGCCGCACGTACGCAAGTGCCTCCTTATTATATACAATTATAATTTTTTTGCTACCTCCTGGTTTCCTAATGGTCCAACACCATGTCACCCTATGTAGTCAATAAACGAGAGAATTGCACAAGGAGCGGCCGACAGTTGGGACCAAGCAATTCGAGCAGTATTTGTGTTTTTGAGGTGTGAGCACTGCAGAGTTTTTTCTTGAGCGATGTTTTTGTTGTTGTTCAGAGGAGAGCAGGGTATTAACTGGGCGGGTTGTGGCCCGTCTAGCCCAAGCCAGATATCCAGCCCAGATATTAATTTTTTTCAAGCTGAAAATGGCTAGCCCAGCTATAATTTTTTTTAGGAATACCCAGGCAAGGTCAATTTGTTATTCTCCGCCCCGCTGGGCTGCAAACCTTTCCTAGGAGGAATGCATTAGGCTTAACAAAAAATGTGCTTTAAGAAATAATAAATGGGATATAATTATAAAAACTAGGCAGTAACTATAAAAAAATGCACAAGACACGTAATTAGTTTTAAAAAATATTACTTTTGGATTTTGAAAATTTTAATTTCATTTCTTGTGGCGCGCTGATGTCTACTACGCAACCTTATTCTTGTAGACACATGTTGGGCCTCCAAGCGCAGAGTTTTGTAGGGCAGTAGCAATTTTCCCTCAAGTGGATGACCTAAGGTTTATCAATCCGTGAGAGGTGTAGGATGAAGATGGTCTCTCTCAATCGGCCCTGCAACCAAATACAAGAAATCTCTTGTGTCCCCAACACACCCAATACAGTGGCAAATTGTATAGGTGCACTAGTTCGGCAAAGAGATGGTGATAAAGGTGTAATATGGATGGTAGAAATATATTTTTATAATCTGAATAAATAAAACAGCAAGGTAGCAAATAGTAAACGGGCGCAAAAACAGTGTTGCAATGCTTAAAAATGAGGCCCAGGGTCCGTACTTTCGCTAGTGCAACCTCTCAACAATGCTAACATAGTTGGATCATATGAATATCCCTCAAAGTGCAATAAAGAATCACTCCCGAGTTCCTATTAGCCGAGAACAAAAGATAGGAATTGTTTGTAGGTCACAAAACCACCTCAAAGCTATTCTTTCCGTTTGATCTACTCAAGAGTTCGTACCAAAATAACACAAAGCTATTTTTGTTCCGTTCGATCTATCCTACAGTTCGTACTAGAATAACACCAAAGCAAATTCATATTCATAATACTCAATCCACACAAAGAACTATAAAGAGACCCCAAAGTTTCCGTCAAAGAAAAACGTGCATCAACCTCTATGCATAGATTACCCCAATATCACCGCGGGAATCCGCGAGTTGAATGCCATAACACATATCAAGTGAATCAATAAGATACTTCATTGTCACCTCAAGTATTCAAATTGCAAGGCATATGTCATGTGTTCTCATCTCTGAATATTCAATCCGACAGGACAAAACATTGAAGGGTAAAGATTCAATTAGTCATAACAAGAGTATAGAGGGGAGAAACATCATATGATCCGACTATATTAACAAAGCCCATGATATAGATCACGAGAGAGAGAGAGAGAGAGATCAAACACATAGCTACTGGTACAAACCCTCAGCCTCGAGGGTGGACTACTCCCTCCTCATCGTGGTGGCCGCCGGGATGATGAAGATGGCCACCGGAGATGATTCCCCCCTCCGACAGGGTGACGAAACGGGGTCTAGATTGGTTTTTGCGGATACAGGGACCTGGCAGCGGTGGAACTTCTGATCTAGGTTAACCCCGAAGGGTTTCGGAATATTTGGGAATTTATAGTGCAAAGAGGGGGGTGCAGGAGGCCACCGAGGTGGGCACAACCCACCTGGGCATGAATACTTCATAAATTATAGATACGTTGGAGACGTATCAGCATCCCCAAGCTTAGTTCCTACTTCCTCGAGTAGGTAAATGATAAAAGAAATAATTTATGAAGTGTGAATGCTAGCAAAGTGCATAAGTTTGATCAATGATAATTTCAATCACTTTTCCTAGCATCATAATAGCAGTTATTTCTCATAAACTTTCTCATGTTATAGTAGCAACCAATTCACATGTTAAGGTTCAAACAATGAATTCTCTTGAAACCCAACAACCTATGTTCTCAGTCACCAAGCAATTGCAATTCAACTTATTCAATAGATTTTAAGTAAGAGCTCCACATACTCAATCATCATATAGTCTTCTATGATTGCTAACACTCACCGCGCACTCATGAGCAAAACGTTTCAACCGGACACATAGAAAGATAGGGGCTTATTGTTTTGCCTCCCAACGTATTCACCTCAAATATGATGTCAACAATAATAACTCATGCCACCCATTTTCAACTGGACATATGTGCCTAGATCTTTCCTCACCACGTGATGCTTGCCAAAGGAGAAAAATAAAAAGGAATAGAGAGAAAAACTTCGACTCTTTGCATAAAAGTAAATACATAAAGGTAAAAGATAGGTCCTTCGCAGAGGGAAGCAGAGGTTGCCATGCGCTTATTTGTTTGTATGCTCAACCCCTTAGTGCGAAAGAACGTCATGTTATATTGACTCTTATGATAGCAACCTTTATTATGCAGTCCGTCGCTTTTATGTAACACCCCAAAAATTTAACCAAGTTTTTGATATTAAAATTTTGCCAGGAGTTTTAAAATTTTGCATTCTGGATTTTTCTGTTGATTTCAGAACTCTTCTTTTATTGTTAAGGAGTTTTATCTTTTTCCCAAGTGGAGCTTTCCAAAATATATTGGACTTCTATGCTCTCTGTATAACATTTTCTCAATCAGTAGATTTATTTATTAAATTATTTCACCCTGAGCTTTATTCATTAAAATGACTTTCTTTAAGTTTTGGAGCTCTTTTTGTACTGCAACCAGTTGATTTATTTATCTAAAAATCCAACCAAAATTTGGAGATGTCATGTGATGTCTCTAAATCACTTTTGTGCAATAATATAATTATTTCATTGCATATTTTGAGTTTTACATCTGTTTTTCAAATCTGGTCCAGTGGGCATTTTTGCACTATAGCCTAATTAAATATTTCCCTAGAACCTCCACCAAAATTTTGGGATGTCAGTAGTAGCATGCCATCCAACATTATGCAAAAACATAGTGTTGTTCTTTCGAAAAATTAAGTGTATCAACCTCTTTTCCATTCTGGACCAGACTTGTATTTTCTACTGCAACCTCTTTCATTCATACTCTAATGACCTTGTGCTTTCTCATGCTTATAGTCAACCCTGCAAAACCCCTAAGTTCTTGAGCATGCACTCTTGGGAACACTTTTGGTCCATGTAATGATGCCATGTACTCCCTGTCCAGAATTGTGGTTTTGCAAAACTTGCAGTAGCAAGTTTCTCCTTTTTGCAAACTAACTTCACCACCCCCTCTTTCTTCTAGAGAGACCCCACTCTGGGAGATTTGGCCACCCCAAGAACTGCCTAGGTGCCTTTGGCATTTTGTCAAACACCCTGAGTACATAGCCAGATTTGGCATGAGTTCAAGTCTACATTGTGAACTTGAGCCCCTGACCTATCCAGCATGTCCCATGGATTTGCCCTAGCCTATAACCCCACACTGCTAACACTCTTGTGGTTTGGAACCCTCTAGCATGCCATGGCATTTCGTCGAGCATGTCCCGTGCGTGCTCTGGGCGCGCCCAGAGCGTGCGTTTGGCACGCACGTGCACCCGAGTCGCCGCGTCCCGCCCCGCACTCACTCCGGTCCGTGACCGACCGCAGCCAGCACGCAGTGTCCCCTTCTGCACCCACCAGCCCCGCAGCTCTCGCCACGTCTCTGGCAGGCCAGCCGCTAGCCACCACCGCCGCCTGACAGCTCCTGCGCTAGCCAGCGCCGCCCAAGCTGCCAGCGCTTGCCACCTGCCTCCTGGAGCAGTGCGTGCTCATCCGCAAGCGTGTCCCCTAGCGCTCGTCGCCGCCACGTCGCCCAAGCTACAGCATGGCGGTTCGCCATCGTCCTTATCACCGGCCGCCTCAGAATCGACCTCCATCACCTATATAAGGAGCACCGAGCTCATCCCCGCACGCAGGCAGTCCCAGACCATCTCCCTAGGAACCCCATTGGCAGCAAATCAACTCGGGGAGGTCTCCTTCCCCATCTCCGGCAACCACAGCCGCCGCCACGGCCCCGGCCATTCGGCGCCACCAGGGCCTCCCCTCTCCACTCTCTCCACCAGGAACCCCCTCACCCTCTCGTGAGTCCGTCCCCCTACTCAATCTTGATCGGGACTCGCCGCGGGCGAAATCTCACTTTTTCCGACGACCACCGTCCACCGCGGAGCTCGCCGCCGGCAGCTCCGTCCACCCCAGAGAACAAAACAACCACCGGAGTAACCGCCTCGACCCCCTGAGCCCGCGGGTGACCTCTATTTATCGAGCGGTGCCACCGTTCGCCGGCGATCGTCGCCGGAGTCCCGCCCCTCTCTCTCGGGCGGAGGAAGAGGAGGGAAGTGGACTAGTCAAACCTGACCAGTGGGCCAGGCGGGCCCACTGTCAGTGACTCAGGGGCAGTCAACGCTGGATAAGTGTAAGCCTATTTCCAGATTACGCCTTCGACGTGTACGTGCCTATTCGAAACGTTTTCTTTTCTGTTTTTATTTAAATAACAGATTTTTGACCAAACTTTGACCGGCTGTATCTTTTTAAATACAGCTCCAAATAAATTAATTCTTTTTCCCATCTCTCTCAAATATTGTCTAGTTTACTTTAAGATTTATTTGAAAAAATTTCAAAACAACTTTTTGTGCTGTTTTGATTTTGTGTGTTAATTCATATATATTCTTCTAATAGGAGTTTTGAAGATTTCAAGATGTTTTGGAATGCACCCTTCTTTCCCATGACCTGAAGGCAAGCATTCTGAACCCTGGTGTAAATTTTGTGTTTGTTGTTTGACTCGGTGACAACAACACCCCGACACGAGCATACGTCATTTTATGTGAGGATGTGATCCTACTCATGAGTGCATGTTAATGATTTTTATGCTGATGAGTTGACATGGAAATCACCGTCATATGCCTTTCATGCATATCGGAAGGGAAGCTGGGAAGGCCTCTGTCTTGGGTAGACCCGGTCTTGTTCCTAGTCCTCCATCGAGACGGTCGTGTCCGGTATGGCATGAGTGGGTATGTCGCGTGGTGTTTCTATTTGTTGGTTGAAGAATATGTATTGTTATGCTAATCATGCAGGGAATATTACAACCTCCTGAGTCGACCGTAGATCGAATCTTGTGCCAGTAACCCCCATACTTGCTTCGTACTACCACTCGTCTCTACAATAAGTAGGGTACGGTTCAGTAAGTTGTCAACCCCTTTCCTAGCACACACCGTACAGAGAGGCCATGGGGTAAGATACTGGAGGCATCCGGTAGTCATGCCACCGGGTCCGGGAGCATGGGTGTTTCGGTTGTAGCTGAAGGGGGTAGCTTCCCCAGTTTGCGCGCGGTATAAATTTTGTGATCCCATGTTACGTCGAGGTTGTAGCCTTCCCACTTAGAGTTTTTCTTGACAGGTGTCGTGGGTGATTCCAGACACTGTGAGTTAAGCTGGTGTGTGCAAGTTAGGTGTGTTTCCAACTAAAAGACCGTAGACAGAATTAGTCCCGATGGACTAAAGGAATCCGTTACTCGTGGGTAAAGAGTACACCCTCTGCAGAGATTAAACCTATTCGAATAGCCGTGTCCATGGTTAAGGACTACAGTCTGGGATGGGTCAAGTGTCGGTCTTAGTGTCGGTCTTCGGAGGTGAAACTGTTAAAGCAGAACTGGAAACACAACTTGTGACTTGTGATATTTATGATTATTATTTTGTTGTGGACTACCTCGTGATATTATTGGTATTATTGAATATCCCTGGGATGGTTCTACCTCCTGGATATTCACTGCGTTTTCTTTTTAAAAGCCCCTTATGTGGTTTCTCTCAAACACCCGACTGTGGCATTTCTTTTAAAGCCCCTTATGTGGTGTCGCTCAGACGCCCGACTGTGGCATTTCTTTTAAAGCCCTTTATGTGGTGTCGCTCAGACGCCCGACTATGGCATGTTTGTTATTTATTTCATAGTTTTAATATTGCTATGTTATTGCATTTTCATAACTAACATGCTTGTACGCATCAGAGTTTTATTTATCTTTCGTGACTGATGTCATGAGTATAAAATATTTTCAGCACATCATTGTTATATTATACCTATGTTCATAATGTTTGCGAGTACATTCAAAGTACTTACTGGCTTGTCCCTGGCTATTGTCTTGGCCAGATTTTCTTGCGCGGAGAGGAGCGACCGTGCCGACAGTCCCGGAACCTAAGCAACAGTGATAGCAGCCTCACGAAGATAGGAGTTAACCTGGTTAGCTGTTCCTGTGGAAATTGGAGTCCCAAAGATACTGATGATCCACAAACTGCTTCCGCCGTCAACCACTAGCAACCATTTGTTGTACTCACAGGCCAGAATGGTCTTGTACTACATATTCTGTATTTTGCTTGGAATTTCTGTATCAAGTTGGTGCCTCATCAGCTAACAGTTATCCTGGGGATGGTGAGCACAAGGGCCATTTTCTGGAATTTAATACCCGGAGAATCGGTCCCCACATTTTATTGCTTTGCCCTCATAAGTTCGTACAACGCTCAATTTTCTCTTACACTAAATGCGAAAGCCGCCCAAATGAAGATCAGATCACGTTCTCCGCCGTCCAGCCGGCGGCTACTCTGGGATGGATATCTAACACTTTTAGAAGCAATTTTTATTGCCTTATTGCACCGATGACAAATTACTTGAAGGATCTTGCTCAATCCTTAGGTAGGTATGGTGGACTCTCAAAACAAGATTTGGGTTTAAGGGTTTTTGGATGCACAAGTAGTATCTCTACTTAGTGCGGAATTTTTGGCTAGCAAAGATGGGGGCAAGCACCACATGTTGAAGGATCTATGACAATATAACTTCTATGTGAATATGAGCAAACATAAATAATTACGTTGTCTTCCGTGTCCAACATCAACAATTTTGGCATATAATATTTTGATGGGGGCTCACAATCACAAAAGATTTCCATCATAGTGTATTTGCATGTGAAAGTTCTCTTCCTTATACTAATTATTCGTGAATTGCTTGTATGACCAATATTGTGATTGTCAAGCCTCAAAAGATTTCACTTTCTAAACCCAATGTGAAGCTACCACTAGGCATGATATAATTTCAACTTCATTACATCCAATTTATTCAACAATTTACTCATAGGATATAAGTGAAGCACAAGAGTAAATGACAAACTACTCCAAAAAGATATAAGTGAAGACCATATGAGCAGTTAAGTAAATAGGTAGCTATTTGAGGACTCTCTCTTATTCAAAAACTTTCAGATCTAAGTATTTTATTAAAACAACAAGCAAAATGAAAATAAAATGACATTTCAAGAGTAGCACAACTCATGTGAAGAAGCAAAAACTTAGGCTCAACCGATACTAACCGATAATTGTTGAAGAAGAAAGGTGGGATGCCTACCGGGGCAACCCCAAGCTTAGATGTTTGAGACTTATTGAAATATTAGCTTGGGATGCCTTGAGCATCCCCAAGCTTGAGCTTTTCTGTCTCCTTAATTCCTCTTATATCACGGTTTCCCCAAATCTCAAAAACTTCATCCACACAAAACTCAACAAGAACTCATGAGATAAGTTAGTATAAATCAATGCAAAACCATATCATTATCTACTGTAGCAAATCACTAAAATTATTATTCAACATTTAATACTAAATACCTCTGCATATTTAATACTCCTACCCTCAAATAGAATCATTAAACAAGCAAACATATGCAAACATAACAGCAATCTGCCAAAACAGTACAGTCTATAAAGAATGCAAGATTAATCATACTGCCCTAACTCCAAAAATTATGAGAAAAATACTAAACTGTAGAAAATTTATCAGAGCTTATTCTGAAAAAGAAATCAATAATTTATCATATTCTTACTTTTCTAGGGAATTTTTGCAACATTGATAAACTTTCTGTTTTCAAACAACAACAAGCATAGTTGCAAAATAAGCATGGCAAAGGCTATCATTGCCACTTTTATTGAAATAAAAGATGCAAAACATTATTCTAAATAGCAGAAATCAAATCCTAGCAAAATAAATTGACGCTCCAAGCAAAACACATATCATGTGACGAATGAAAACATAGCTCCAAGTGAGGTTACCAATAATGTTGGAGACGAAAGAGGGGATGCCTTTTGGGGCATCCCCAAGCTTAGTTGCTTGGATCTTCCTTGATTATTACCTTGGGGGTGCCTTGGGAATACCCAAGCTTAGGGTCCTGTCAGTCCTTATTCTCCTCATACCGACATCTCACCCAAAACTTGAAAACTTCAATCACACAAAACTTAACAGAACTTCGTGAGATTGGTTAGTATGATAAAGAGCAAACTATTTCACTTTGGTACTGTCAAAGACAAGATTCATAATTGTTTCCACACAATGCCTAATGTAGAATATCATTTCCACAATTTGTATTGAGCACTATAAGCCATAGAAACAAGGAAACAAGCAAAATATGCATTGAAAAAAGAATCAGTCAAAAACGAAACAGTCTGTAGTAATCTGTACTCAAACCATACTTCTGCTACTCCAAAAATTATGAAACAAATTGGACCACGTGAAAAATTTGTATATTAATATTATGCAAAAATAATCAACTCAAAAGCACTCTTCTGTTAAAATGAGAGTTATTTTCGTGAGCGCAAAAGTTTCTATTTTTCAGCAAGATCAAATCAACTATCACCCAACATGATCCCAAAGGCTTTTCTTGGCACTTTATTGAAACAAAGACAATAAAACATGATTACTACAGTAGCCTAATCATGTGAACACACAAAAACAGTAGGTAAAAGTGTTGGGTTGCCTACGAGCAAGCGCTTTTCTTTAATGCCTTTTAGCTAGGCATGATAATTTCAATGATGCTCACATAAAACATAAGAATTGAAACATGAAAAAGAGAATCATGAATCACATGGAAAGCACATTTAAGCCTAACCCACTTCCTATGCATAGTGATTTTGTGAGCAAATAATTCATGTGAACAAGAATCAACTAGCATAGGAAGGCAAAACATGCATAACTTCAAAACTCTCAACACATAGAGAGGAAACTTGATATTATTGAGATATGTAAAAGCATATGTTCCTCTCTCATAATAATTTTTAGTAGCATCATGAAGAAATTCAACAATATAACCATCACATAAAGCATTCTTTTCATGATGCATAATCATAGAAATTTTCTTACTCTCCACATAAGCAAATTTATTCTCATCAATAGTAGTGGGAGCAATCTGAACAAAATAACTATCATGGGATTGAAAATTAAAATCATGATGACAAGTTTCATGGTTATCATTATTCTTTGTAGCATACATGTCATCACCATAATCATCATAGATAGCAACCTTGTTATCATAGTCAATTGAAATCTCATCCAAAATGGTGGATTCATCACTAAATAAAGTCACGACCTCTCCAAATGCACTTTCATCATTATAATTATCATAAATAGGAGGCGTGCTATCATCATAATAATTTATCTCATCAAAACTTGGGGGAGTGAAAATATCATCTTCATCAAACATAGCATCCCCAAGCGTGTAGCTTTGCATATCATTAACATCATGGATATTCAAAGAATTCATACTAATGACATTGCTATCAGGCTCATCATTCATGCCAATCATTTTATTAAATTCTTCTTATATCAATTGAGCACAATTTTTCGAACCATAATTTTCAAGAAAGTTATTATAAAGATGATCAATAATAAGATGCAACCTTAATTCCATTTTTATGTAGTTTTCTTTTATAAACCAAACTAGTGAATAAACAAGAAATTAAAAGATTCAATTGCAAGATCTAAAGATATACCTTCAAGCACTCACCTCCCCGGCAACAGCGCCAAAAAAGAGCTTGATGTCTACTATGCAACTTTATTCTTGTAGACACGTGTTGGGCCTCCAAGCGTAGAGTTTTGTAGGACAGTAGCAATTTTCCCTCAAGTGGATGACCTAAGGTTTATCAATCCGTGAGAGGTGTAGGATGAAGATGGTCTCTCTCAAACGACTCTGCAACCAAATACAAGAAATCTCTTATGTCCCCAACACACCCAATACAATGGCAAATTGTATAGGTGCACTAGTTCGGCGAAGAGATGGTCATAAAAGTCTAATATGGATGGTAGAAATATATTTTTATAATCTGAATAAATAAAAACAGCAAGCTAGCAAATAGTAAACACGCACAGAAATGGCATTGCAATGCTTAAAAATGAGGCCTAGGGCCCGTACTTTCGCTAGTGCAACCTCTCAACAATGCTAACATAGGTGGATCATATGATTATCCCTCAAACTGCAATAAAGAATCACTCCCGAGTTCCTATTAGCGGAGAACAAAAGATAGGAATTGTTTGTAGGTCACAAAACCACCTCAAAGCTATTCTTTCCATTCGATCTATTCAAGAGTTTGTACTAAAATAACACCAAGCTATTTTTTCGTTCGATCTATCCTAGAGTTCGTACTAGAATAACACCAAAGCAAATTCATATTCATAATACTCAATCCACACAAATAACTATAAAGAGACCCCCAAAGTTTCTGCCGGAGAAAAACGTGCATCAACCCCTATGCATAGATTACCCCAATATCACCGCGGGAATCCGCGACTTGAATGCCATAACACATATCAAGTGAATCAATAAGATATCTCATTGTCACCTCAAGTATTCATATTGCAAGACATATGTCATCTGTTGTCATCTCTGAATATTCAATCCGACAAGACAAAACATTGAAGGGTAAAGATTCAATTAGTCATAACAAGAGTATAGAGGGGAGAAACATCATGTGATCTGACTATATTAACAAAGCCCATGATATGGATCACGAGAGAGAGAGAGAGAGAGAGATCAAACACACAGCTACTGGTACAAACCCTCAGCCCCGAGGGTGGACTACTCCCTCCTAATCGTGGTGGCCGATGGGATAATGAAGATGGCCACCGGAGATTATTCCCCCATCCGGCAGGGTGTCGGAACGGGGTCTAGATTGGTTTTCGCGGATACAGAGCCCTTGCGGCGGCGGAACTTCTGATCTAGGTTAACCCCGAAGGGTTTCAGAATATTTGGTAATTTATAGTGCAAAGAGGGGGTGCGGGAGGCCACCGAGGTGGGCACAACCCACCTGGGTGCGCCAGGGGGCCTTGGCACGCCCTGGTGGGTTGTGCCCCCCTCGGGGCACCCCCTAGGTGCAGCTTAGGCCCATTGGGTTCCTTGTGGTCCAGAAAAAATCTCTAAAAAGTTACGCGGTGTTTGGACTCCGTTTGATATTGATTTCCTGCTATGTCAAAAACAAGCAAAAAGCAGCAACTGGCACTGGGCACTGGCTCAATAGGTTAGTCCCAAAAAATGATATAAAGTTGCTATAAAATGATTGTAACACATCCAAGAATGATAATATAATGGCATGAATACTTCATAAATCATAGATACGTTGGAGACGTATCACGCGCACAATATTTCGTTGGGTTTTACATAATACAAATTTATTTTGAAATTATATTTAATCTGATTAAAAATTTCAGGATAAAGATATTTCGGATCCCATCAAAATGTGGGGAATTTTATTGAATTATGTTTTGAGCAGTTGGTTGAAATTATTAATCGTTGTCCTAGCTAGAAAATGGGCTATACTTTTAGCAAGTTGTAAATAGGATGTAGTAAATTCCTTTAGAATTCAAAAATGGGTTGTACATTCTTACAAATCGCAAATGGGCTATATGTTCTCTGCCACACACTTGTGGGCCTACTAAGTTGACATGTCCCATAGAAAAACTAAGTAGACTCGTATGAAAGGCTTTGTCAACTTATAGTCAACACACTGTTCTAGCAGCAGTGGTCGTTGGATGTTCGTCCAATGGACGCGTGCTTCTTCTTCAATCTCGGATATTCTTGCTTCAGTCGCCCAAAAAATGATTCCTCCTCCTGACATCTGGGGTGCACCGTTTCGGAGGATGACCTATGGTCCTACTAATTTGATGCGTACCAAGGGCTTTGTCAACTTAGTCAATATAAACGATTCTAGCTGCAGTGACCGTACGATGTCCATCCAACATCCATCGTGCTTCTTCAACCTATGGTCTTCTTGCTCCAGCCGCCCAAACCAGCGCCGGACGTGCCGCCTGCTCCTGCCTCCCGTGTCCGGCTATGCTACCACCGCTGGCCATGCCATCCATCTATACTCACCCACACCTCCTGTTATTCTCCGGCGACGGCAGCCTCACATCGCAGCCGAAGCAGTCAACCCACGTACTCCCCTCCGCGTGGGCATCCACTACCGCGTCTTCCCTGGTTCCGTGTTGTTCCCTTCCTAGGCTCGCCATCGTCCATCGCCTTGGTGCTCTCGGCACGGCGTAGTCAACGTGGTCAACGAAGGACAACCATCACCAGAGGACTTTAGGCGGTGAGGCTGACAGCTGGACCCACTAGCTACATCTTCAAACAAGGAATTGCCTCCTTATTACTCGCAAAATAAAAAGATTCCTCCCCCTGACAGCAGGGACCCATCGGACGGCCACCGTATTTTGCAAAAGAAAGTTTTCTCCTGACTGGTGGGACCCACATGCTACATCTTCGCATGCAAGGAAGTGCCTAACAGTTGGGACCCACCTGGTCGAAGCGTACGTAGCGTTGTCATTCTGGTCGCGAACGTGTACGTACATAATGGTCGATCGGTCTGTCTACAGGTTGCAACAATGAACCGTGGCCGAGTAAGGAAGGGCACGTGTCGTGCGCATGTAGCTTGTACACATACGTACAACCGGGGTGCAAGAAAGTAAATACGGCCACGTACATACATGCGGGCAGGGTCTCGAACGCCTACCTGCGCATACGTACGGCCAGGGCTCGTGTACATGGAGAGGCAGCGACGGTGTCTTGTTCATCGGCAGCCAACCGGCTGGGTCAGAACGGAATGCGTAGTGTTCATCGGGATTCAACCAGCTTGGACGGAACAGCCGATCGAAACGAGGCATGGCGTACCACAGAACGGAGGAAACGGCATTCTGTTCGACCGACCACGGTCAAAACGGGATCCTATTCATCAGGAGGGGTCTGGAGTACCACAAAACGGAGGAAATGGACTTGTGTTCGAGTGCCTATGGTCGAAATGGGGTCTTGTTGATCGGGAGGGGTGTAGCGTACCGCAAAACGGAGGAAACAGACTTGTGTTAGAGCGCTACGGTCAAAACGGCGGTCCTGTTCATCGGGAGGGTTGTGGCGTACCGCAAAACGGGACTCCGCAGGCTATTGTTCATCTCCACCGTCGACTACCTCCATGGGCTACTGTTCATCCACCGTCGACCTCCTCCATCCTCCACCTACGACTGTTCATCCACGCCATCTCCCCTCCTGCCTCCACCAGCCACTGTTCATCCATGGGCTCCTGTTCATCCAGCCTCCACCGCTCCTCCACCGGCTACTGTTCAACCAGCCCTCTCCATGGGGTCCTGTTCAACCACCCCTCCACGGGCTACTATTCATCCAGCCCTCCACCGGCTACTGTTCAACTAGCCCTCCAAGGGGCCCTGTTCATCCAGCCCTCCATGGTGTCCTATTCATCCACCCCCAACCGGCTCGATCAGGGTCCTGTTCATCCAGCGGCAACGGCCTCTACTACCACGGGGTCATGTTCATCCAACCCCCCATTGTTAACTGTTCATCCACCCCCCCCCCAACAATGCTCACTGTTCTCATCAAGGGAAGGAGGCAGCAAGTTC